>NC_134402.1:369746248-370046248 GCF_038048845.1 Mixophyes fleayi | reverse complement strand
CCAGCTTAAGATATGCAGATCAGACATCCCTTGTATTTGCCAGTGTGTAATTTGTTGATACATTTGATTAACAAGCTGTGTGTGCTTGTATTTACATTTGTGTAACAGTCTGGAGGTGTGAAGAGGTAACCCTTTGTGTGCTGGTGTGGGCCTTGCTAGTCTGTGAATAGCTAGAAGCCTGCGTGCCAGTGTGGGACAGTATATTGGGGTCCTATTGCCCGTACCCAATAGGTGGAGGCAGAACCTAAAGTGTCTGGGGGTGTGAGAGTGCTGTGTTGGGGTGATTCCGTAGGTCTATACCCTGTGTGATAGGTAGAGACAGACTGCAGGCTGAAATCGTGTGTGACCTCATACAGTAAACACCCCAAAGTCACGGCAGCTGGGAGCGTGTTCATGACTGTATGTGTATAATGTGTGTATGTGTATAATATGTGTGTGTATGTGTGTAATATATAAATATATATTATACACACACATATACAATACCCCTTTCAAAAGGCAAAACGTCGCTGGTCTGGATAGCCGTCTGTCTTCTCGGACGCATTGGTCCTTCTCTCCGTTCGTGCAGACAAGTCTGTCTTCTCAGATGCATTGGTCCTCCTCTCCGTTCGTCCAGACACGTCTGTCTTATCAGGCACGTCTGTCCACCTACCCGTACATTTATTGTAATAATCCACTTCTCCATTTTATTTTTCTGCCATAAGATTACAAGCCAAGAAATGAAGCGCAGCCAACAAACCATGGATTTATTCGTAGCAAAGAAGAGAAGAGTAGAAGATGAAGACCTCTTCAAGGTGGAAAAAGATAGTGAATTAAGAGTTGAATATCCTGAAGATTGTTTGAATACGATTCAAGCATGTGGCAGCAGGCAAAAGAATGATCTCGGAAACTACATTGAATCCATTTCTACTATCAATGATCATTTGAAATGTGAGCTTCTGGAGAGACCATGGAAGCCTTCACTTGGATTCAAACTACCATTTTCAACTCATAATAAGAAAGGGAAGAAGGAAAAAAGGTTTCTAAATCATTCTCACCTGGACAGTTTTCCGTGGTTGGTATACTCGGATGCTAAAAAAGGAGTCTTCTGTAAATATTGTGCCCTGTTTGTTACTGCAGCACTGGGGGGCTCCCACAAACACGTTCCTCTTCAGAAGCTTGTAAAGAAGCCCCTGACTGTATTTGCAAAGCTGCTGGGCAAAGATGGAGACCTATGCACTCATGAGAAGCAGCAATACCACAGGAATTCTGTGCAAGCAGCTAAAGACTTTCTGAACACCTATCATGCACCAGAGAGGAATATTATGAACATGATTAGTTCACAGCGACTTCAGCAGATTCAAGAGAACAGACAAAGATTGAAGCCTATAGTCGAAACAATTCTGTTCCTTGGCAGACAAAATATTCCTCTACGAGGGCATAGGGATGACGGAGAGCTATGCAAAGAAGCTGACACGGAACCGCTGATGAATGAAGGAAATTTTAGAGAGTTGCTGCGGTTTAAAGTGAACAGTGGGGATACTGCTCTTGCAAATCACCTGGAGAACACACGTTCAAATGCAACATATATAAGCAAGAATACACAAAACCAGCTGATTGAATGTTGTGCGGAAGAAATTAGGAGAGTCATTCTGGAGCGTGTCAAGGAGGCTAAATATTACTGTGTTATATTTGATGAAACAACAGATATTTCCCATAGTTCTCAGCTGAGTCTCTGCTTGAGCTATGTATACAAAAACCAAAGACATGAAGATTTCATTGCGTTTGAAAATGTTCATGAGGCTTGTTTCAAGGATTCATCACCATGTTTTGAGCCTAAAGTGAGTGGCAAAGTTTTGGGACAGCTAGTGATCAGGCAAATTAAAAAGTTAAATTTAGATTTGATGAACTGTGTTGGGATAGGTACTGATGGCTGTTCCCTGATGATATCGGAGCAGTTAGGTGCTGTTGCAGAGATACAAAAGGAGGCCAAATATGCCAATAGATGCCCTTGCTTTAATCATACCCTAAACTTGTCCATGTCCAAGACTTTAAAAGTTCAGAGTATACGCAACTGTATCGGCACCATCAAGGAAGTTGCATGTTTCTTTAATGCTTCAGCTAAGCGGAAACATGTTCTTTTGAATGTTGTAAATGCTCAATTAAAGGGTATGTGCGAGACACGCTGGGTGGAAAGAAGTGAATGCTTAATCCAGTTTCTTGACCAAATAGAGAAAATTGTTAAAGCACTTGAATATATATCTCAATGGACAGAAGCAGCATCATCCTGTAAAGCCCAGACCTTGCTAAGCGCCCTACAAAACGTTGAGTTTATAGTGGCATTGCACTGCCAACTCTCCATATTTACATTGTGTTTACCACTTAGCAGGCTGTTCCAGAAGAAAACTATAGACTTGACTGGCGCTGCTGCCCTTGTCACCAATCTTCTGTCAGTTTTGAATAAACAGCGTGTAAACTGCAATGAAGAATTTTCAAGTATATTTTCAAAAGCATCACAAGTTTTGTCAAAGCTAGATGTTGTAATAGAATTACCCCGTATAACCCAAAAATATCAAATGCATAGAGCTAATATTCCATTCTCAACGCCAGAAGATTACTATAGAAGGGCAATCTACATTCCTTTGCTGGATTCCGTGATATGTGATTTACAAAGCAGGTTTTCTGTTGAAACTTTGTCATCTTGTGATCTCACTTGCTTGCTTCCAAAAAACATCTTGCATTTGAACAATGAGGCACTGACATTAAAAGTTAAGACATTTTGCAGTACCTCTGGAGATCTAATAAGTACTAAACCTAGACTGGAATGCACTCTATTATCAGAGGTTATTCTCTGGAAAGAGAAGTGAGTAGGGTCGGGTGATAGCATAACTCTTCCAGAGTCTGTAGAAGAAGCTCTGCAGGCTTGTGATGAAGATGTGTATTTGTTAGTGAACTCCCTTCTGAAAATTCTTCTAACTTTGCCCATCTGTGTTGCATCAGCTGAAAGGAGCTTCTCTTCTTTACGTTGTTTAAAAACGTGGTTGAGAAGCCAAATGGGGCAGGAGAGATTAACTGGTCTAGCTCTTGTAGATATTCATCGGGAAATTAAAGTAGACCTGGACAGAGTGATTGATCGCTTTGCAAACAGCAGAAATCGAAGATTGGATTTTGTGTTGTAAAAAGTTACCTATTTGTATTTATTCTTGTTATTGTTGATCATTCTGTCTTTTTCATTATTTGTTGCTCTCATTGTTGTGATTTTATAGCTATTTATTGTTTTACTTAAAATAAAGAACAAACTTTGTCTTATAATACATTTATTTGTGTGACACATTGTAGTAGAGTGCAGGAGTCAGGACTGGAGAGGGGGAGGAGTCAGGCCTGGAAAGGGGGAGGGGGCAGGACTGGAGAGGGGGAGGAGTCGGGACTAATCGGTAAAGCGCCCCCCCTAACAGAAAAGTCTAGATCCGCCACTGCCTAATTGTAGGCTGATGTAATTATCTCAGAATAAAAATGCATTGGAATCCCAGGTTCCAGAACAGCTTTGGCAACAGATCCCACTCATGTTGGACTCATAAAGTCAGTTAATCCAGTTCACATTACCCTCAAGTAACACAAACAACCTCTGAAATGGTCTCAATACCTACTGAAACCTGAAGCAGAGTTAGGAATTTTTCATAACTCTTTGTCATTCATGCCAAAAAGGGAAGAGCTTTGGTCATAAAAGGTTTTAACAAGGAACTGTTCTTACTAACTCCAGATGCTCTATATATAATTAATGTCTTAATTAAATTAAATTTAGGATTATAGAAAGTTTTACAGTCATATGTATGTATCTTTATGGACAATTGATGAGATAGTGCTTAACATATGGTACTCAAAATAGTCAACAGATTTCCTGCATCCTATGAGAAGGATTTCTGAATAGGCACTAAAAGTCAATTCTCTTGTAATGGTAGAATGTATGTGTTCCTAGTTCTCTATGTTGTAGTAATGCTTTGTTCATTATTATCACGTTTACAGACAACACTTCCAGATCCATTACGATCCATTTGGTTTTGCGCTGTCTACTACAGAAATGTGGAAACTAATGGGGTGAAGGTGTTCACCAGGGACCCCCGCAAGGAAGTTTGGCTTTGGGTGCTTCAACCCCACAGGTCGCGGTTCTCCAGACGGGCACCAGGCAAGACCGTTGGAGAGCGAGTGGATATTGGACCAGTAAAGTTGAATGGATGACCAGAATAACTGGTGACTCTGGTTTTCTGAGTAGGTCAGTGGACTGTCATAGTAACATGCCTGGTTTGCCAGGTAAGCCAATGAATCTGGAAATACTGTTGTTTCAAGTTAGCAGGTGACTTGCAGATATTGGAAACCTGGATTGCCAGATAAAGCTGAGAAACTGATGACTTTGGTTTTCAAAGTTAGCAGGTGACTTGCAGATATAGAAACCCTGGATTGCCAGATAAATCTGAGAAGCTGATGACTCTGGCTTTCCAAGTTAGCAGGTGACCGCAAATGTAGGAATCCTGAATCACTGCAGGGATTCAACTTATCCACAACTGAACAGAATGAAGGACAAAAAGATCTAGCAATTTAAAAGAGGAACAGGTGAGTTTAAATGCCTGTGAGAGGTGAGTGGGAGGAAATACAATTAGCCTATCGCTGGATGCCAGAGAAGATAAAAGACGGATCCAAGATGCTGCCCCGCCGGTGGCTGGACACGGCGCATCGGAGAAGCCGAGAGAAGTTATGGTGACCCCTTGGTAAGTATGTCAGACCCTGACAGACTTGTCTGCAGATCTGGTATGTATCAATTATAGAATTTGCTCCTGTTTATTAATACATTTGGATAAGTGCAAGCCCATGGGCTATATAAACCGTATGTAGACTCATATTCTTACATGAACTACACATCCATGCTGCACATAATAAGGAAGGTTTGTCTTTCATTTGACTAGGTATCCATATAGCCTAATCATGTTTTATCTGAATGTAATGCCTGGCCCACCAGCTACCGCATCATATCTGGAAGGGGGTTGGAATAATTAGACAATTAGGTTAGTCTCACCTCTTCTAAAAAGCAATATCTCCATCAGAGTTGTTGAGAAATTGTCCAAATCTTTTAGCCTTCCCAATATGGTAGTTCACTTGAAAGAGCAAGCGAGTGTGGTTCCTAATTTTCTTTATTTTATTTCTATTTTATTTTAAGAAAATATTTTCATGTATATGTCTTTATGTCAAATTTGTTATCACTAATTTATTCAATACGCACTGTCACTTTTTATCATAATAAATCCCATTTAATAAAGGTCTGTCTTTGTCTTCCTAAAGAATTCACATGTCAGATAGGCTTTGCCTTATATATATATGCAGGGAATTGTTTGCTTTACAGTAACTCTTAATAAATTAGGTTATGATTGCATTTTGGTACAAGTCAGGGAGTAACTGAAGACTTTCTAAGTGTATCAGCTCTTGAACTAAATCTTAGTTGTGGCAGGAATTTACAACATGGAAAATGAGTGGAAATTTAAATAAGCTAGGATAGGATGAAATGCTTCAGATTATTCCCACAACCCCACCCTTTTAGGAACACCTTTCTAGAACTGAATATAATACCCCTTGCCCCCAGAACATTTTGAATTATTCATGGCATTGACAAAGTGCTGGAGATGTTCCTTAGAGAACCAGGTCCATGTTGATATGATAGTATCTCGCAGTGGCTACACAATCGTGCTCCAAATATCCACATCTCAAAGGTCCTTTATTTGATTGAGATCCGTTGACTGTGGAGGTCATTGGAGCACACTAAACTCATTGTTATGTTTATGGAACAAGATTGAGATGACGTGTCCTTTGTGACATGACACGTTATCCTTCAGGAAGTAGCCAATAGTAGATGGGTAGACTGTGCCCATAGAGGAATGCACATGGTCAGTAACAATACTCAGGTAGGCTGTGATATTTAAACGATGCTCAATTGGTATAAAGAGGCCTAATGTGTGCAAAGAAAGCAACCCATACATCATTACACCACAATCCTGCACCTTTAACAAACTTGTGTTGGTCGTGTAATGGCAGGGAGGATCTATATATACACAAAATAGCTTATATTTTGGGATAGTATCCAAAGTAACAATAATGCAGTTTACAAAGAATTGTTCATCCTCCTGAAATGTTTCTTGTCAGAGTGCCAGGAACCTGCAGCTTTAGTAACATTATGTGTAACATTATCCATCTTAAGCAATGACTTTCTAAAATTATACAAGTATAATTCATTCAAACAATACATTCTGATCCTTACCAGATATTTATCTGAAATCAGGTGAAGTTACACAAAATTATTAAGGAAGGGGTAATAAAAATATTTTATAGTTCTATCTCTGTGTTCTCATTTGGGGAACAAGTGATAATCTTAACAGTTCCAAGGTAAACTTGAAGGAACAGTGGGCTCATTTGCACTTGCCAGCGTTGAATGATCTTGTTAACGGATGGATAAGCTGGCAGCCTTGTGCAGTTCTTTGTTAAAGTTCAAACTTTATGGAGCAATAGTTGCAAGTTGAAATTGTGTGGGACATAGTTATTTTGCCTAAAAGGGTAGACCTTAAGGATAAGAGCACCTCAAATATTAAATGCGCAAAATAGACCAAAAGGACCTATTGCCAGGTTTGTGCAGCACTGGTGGGGACCAGTGTACCTGGCAAATAATTACATGTAGGGTAGAGACTATATGGATAGCCACACAAGTCTACACATCTCATTATACTCAAAATATTTGTATCTGTATATTTCTGTAGTTACAAAGCCACAAAAAGAAAGGGTGACTACAATCTTGTTGAATGTGGAGACCAGAGAGTCATTTTGGAAGCCAGTGAGCTGGTTAATCTGTAAATACTACAATACAGGTAAATACCTGTGCAATAGACTTTAAAGAAGGGAGGTAGGTGAAAAAATAGGTAAAAGTTTTGGGGTGTCAAAGGCAGTTGGCATGTATAACACTATGCTGGCTGTTTGCTATAGAAATGCTTATTATTTTCTTAACTAACTATACACAGAGTAACCACTTTATTAGGTACACTTGCCCTTCCTATGTAATTGACTGCTCAATCAGTGACAGCATCATATGTTGCAGAGAAAGCTATTTAAAGCAGAGGAAATTGTTTTGCATTATGCAGTCAAATAGGAACATTTGCACAAAATGAAATGCCATGTGCAGTCGCATATTTTGAAATGGTTGAATGTCACAAGATATCTGAAAATTGTTGTCAGTCAGGTGCATCCGTGTATGTCAGCAGTGCATATAACATCAAATAAACTTTTTTTTTATAAAAAAATAATATAATATAGTCTAGAGAGCAGGGGTGTTTTATGCATTTAGTGGGCCTGTGTGCCAGAGTAGTGCTTTTCTCATCCCCCCTCCCTCTCATATCTGACAATTGGCCTCCCCACTTTCCCTTTATCACATATGTTCCCCCACTATTCTCCTCTTGTCATGTGAGCCCCACCCCAGAGATTCTTATCTATTGCGGTGCCCCTGGAGGAGTGCTCTGGTCTTCACAGCAACTTCCACCACCACCACTGCTCCATGGGAGAAGAATCTCTAAGCAGACAGCTGTTGACTCCCCTTGATGATGTCCTGGCACACTGTGAAGACTGCTCACATTTGCTGTATGGTGTAGTGCAATACAGCACTCTGGCACCTCCTGCAATGGTCACAGGAAAAGGGAAAGATTTGCTGGCAGGGGCGGATTGGGAGTGCAGGGTAAAGCAGGACATATCTGTGAACTGTCACAGCAGGCAGGATAAAGTCTTTATTGTATGTGACAGTCCCAAACAATTGAACATAACTGCTCTCTCCTACCTGTTCTTGCAGCTTTCACTATCTGTTGCTGCTGGTGTCTTAAATTCTGTTGATACTTGTCTGGATATAGGAATGTTCTAATCTCTACATTAATTGTCTTTGGACATTTCAGCTCAAGATATATTCAATCCCCCAGTAGGGGATAGAGTTTTTATTTTTTAATTGCATATATATTGTATATATTTGGTATGTGAATTAAATCTTTATTATCCATTCAGCATCATGTTTGATCTCAGTTTCAGCGCTGTCTTAGTCTTTCCAATTAAATGTGAGGATTGAATGAGAGGGAGGAATCTAGGATGACACCTATGCAGTGGACTTGGGGGATAGAAAAGAGGGTAGTGTTATTAATACCAGCACACACATTATATTAATTCTCCCAAACACACATGACATTAATATCATACACATTACATTCATATCATACACATTACATTAATACCCCCAACACAAGCATTACATTACTACCATGAAACACATGGAGAAAAAAGCAAGTGTGAAATAAGAGGGAAAGGTGAAAGGGAGCAGAAGGGAGGGAGGCGGAGGAGTAGAGAAGAAGGAAAGGGGAGGAGAAGGAGGGCAAATACAGGAATGGGGCCAGCTGGATGATTGGGAGGAGAAGTGGCTCAACCTGAGGAGGTGGCAGCCACCAGGATGGACCAAAATGTCAGGGATTTCCCCCTTGACCCCATGGTGAATAAGCCACTGTTATAGAGTCTATAGAGTGGAATGCAAGTGTCAAGTGGGCCACTTTTGATATGTAGACCTGGCGCTGTGGGATGAACTGAGAAACAAAGAGTTGACCAGCACAGCTAAAATTGTGTCTTACAATCTCAACCAGAAGGTATCTGTCCTATATATGTTCTTTACAAAATACTGGTTATATGAAACTCTAGAGGCAACAGTTTTTTTTGTAGAAATGATAGGAAATGATGATCTTACAAGCACAATCTACTCATTAAAATTTAGCCCAATTTATAAATTTAATAAACATATGTTCTTGTATAAAATATCTTTTCATGCCTTTGAATTTAATAGTTTTAGTAGAATACAGTATTGCTTCTTAGAATAAAAAGGTCAGATGTACAACACGCCATGTGGCTTCATTTACTAAACAGTGTGATATATGTTTATAGACTTATAATCACCTATCTATTAAGACCTCATTAAAACTACATTTTCAGTTGTTCAAAATAACACATAGTACAAATCAAGTAAGTGTATAAAATAAAAAAAATGCATTAGTTTTGATAGAAAGACCAAGATAAAAAATACAAAAAATAAAGGTAATCTGAACTCAGTGTCGGTACTACCATTGGTGCATCAGGTGTGGTAATAATGGGGCCTGCTGCATGGGAGCTAGTGAGCTGTGGGCCCTGGTTCCCTCCTCCCCGCTTCCCTGCACAGGGGCTCATAGCTCACTAGTTCCGCCTCTGTCTGAACTACTGAATGATTGAAAGAGGAAGAATAATATATTGCCTTCCTCATAATCTAATACTAAAGTTATACACATACTATTAATTTCAGATAGGAGAAAACTTTTTAATTGTTGGTGGAATATTAATATATTAATTTTAATTAACAACACTTATCTACACAGATCCACTGATCTGGTTACTTATTAGGTCATTTTATTTTGTTACAAGGTGTTATAGCAAACATAAAAATGTGTAAAATCTTAACACAAACCTATGCATTGTCTCAGCCATATACTTGTGTAGCAAGTATCATTACGATTAAGATTACACAAGGCAGTCACATGACTTAACAGATTGATCATCTGTTTTTCTGCAAGACAGATGGCAACAATTACTATTTTAAGTAAGTAAATATCTATAGACATTACCACTCAGGGTGTTTAAGGAGTCTAGTTGGGAGGCTACAGGGCCTGCAAATCTGATGTCTTCAATACCCAGGCATGTTCAAAACCACGTGGTGGGATCCCAAGGGGAAAAGGTGTGCATGGAAGTTTTATTTTTAAATGACTCTAGGGGTGAATAACTCTTTTAATAAAAAAACAGCAACTATTCAGCAACTAATTTTCTGGCCTGAACATTATTTAATTATGCATGAAAACAAAAAATTCATAAGGAACACTTACAGTCAAAATGTATGTATGGATACTGAAGAAGAAAAACCACTATGTAACACTGGTAAACATATCTTTAGAAACTTACGCATTCCAAATCAATCCTCATAAATCCAACTTCATGTTATAAAAAGATTGGGATATTCACTTAGCAAACAAGCGCTGAGTCATGTGGTATGGTCCTCCAGACAAGTTCTCTAGGTGAATTGAGCCCGCATGGGAAGCGGGGAGACGATAATTTAAAAGTCTGCAAAAGTGAAACCAATTATTTCCATGGACAAAAGTATAAGAGAATTCATCTTTAGGACCATACAACATAATTTGCTATATAATGTATATTTTGATATACAATACTGTGCAAAAGTTTTAGGTAGGTGTGGAAAAAATGCTGCAAAGTAAAAATGCTTTCAAAAATAGAAGTGCTAATAGTTTATTTTTTTGTTAATTGATAAAAATTAACTACTTTTGAAAGCATTCTTAATAAAAATAAACTAATAACGTATCTATTTTTGAAAGCATTCTTACTTTGCAGCATTTTTTCTACACCTGCCTAAAACTTTGCACAAAATTATATATATTATATATTATACATATATATTTTTTTATATATATATATATATATATATATATATATATATATATACATATATATATATATATATATATATATATATATATATATATATATATATATATTATAACCAAATCTTTACATTTAAAAAACAATATTGTAACCTAAAACTTCTTTCCTAATCTTCTATAGTTAAATTCATATTTGAAATTGAATGCTTCTGCTTGGCTTATTTCTATATTGATATGGGGTTAGGCAACTTTGCAATGTTCTAATAGATTCTGACATGAATAGCTATTTTGATGATATTATATAAATAGTGATTGCTTTACTGTCTGAAGGTCATCCTGACCTTACTGTAAATCCAGGCAGGAGAAACAACAATACAGCTTATAAATGAAGGAGACATAAGCAGAAAGCTTCCCTGTGCCACTTGTCTGCTGGAAAAATAACATTTAAATTCCCTTTGAGTAAAAATTACACAGTTTCATTGGACAGAGGAACTCTTCTTGCTGTTAATGACAATATACATTATAATAAATAATTATATGATACATTGTATTCGTACATATGTTGCACAATAATATAGCTCCTTTAAATGTATACTTCTCTAATAATTGTATTTATGAATTTTCACATTAACAAATAAAAAGATAGATGGATCATGGGTCTCTTTACATCTTAAATCAGTGCAATAATGTATTTGTGATAGTGCAACATACAACCTCCAATAAACATTCAATAGCATAGTTAAAACCATGGCAATTTCATGTGCACGAGTTAAGTAGGATTACTGTACCATGGACTCTGGATCTGAAGTCCAAGGGGACTTTGATGTTTATGGACTCTCTGTACAGCGTTGTGGAATTAGTGGTGATGGCTGATGATGATAAATAGCTGATGATGACCTGTTAAACCTGAAACTGAGAAATTAAGAAACACCCCAAACTTTGGTGATAATATTAAATCACTGACTACCCCTTTACCATCAAGAGAATCATCACCAACTCAAAGGTGACTGTATCAGAGAAATCAAGGAGAAACAGGTGACTGTAATGACTCATGTTCCTTGGATAATTTTGAAATTATTAAACTGCCTGATGTCATTTTGCCAGAGAACTGTATATGCCTGTTGAAAAAAAATGTTTTAATTTATTCGTTTAATTAGTGTCAATTTTAAGTGGGCTTAAAACCAATAAAAAAGCAACGTATCCAAATTCTATGCAATAAATGATGTGTAATCTGAGAGAACAAATACTGCTAATGTGGCTTTGTTTTTTTGTTTAATTGAAACCCCCAGAATAAGTCCATTGGGATTTAGTGAAGGTGAAGACTAGTGAAGAGAACAAACATGTACCAATTAAATTATGTAGTTCCTTGGGGCTAGGTTAGAACCGATTTCTTCACCTATAAATCTATCCTTCCATATTACTGCTCTGGCTTGCAATTGCCAAAAAAAACCATACTTCATATAACTATTATCTACCCAGTCTTCTAGCCCATGTGTTATGCACGTTTTGTCACTATCCAATAACGATTGTCGATCCTTGATTTGTGTTTCCAATGCACAAATATTTATTCTCAAAAAGTAGCCATTCTACCTGAGGAAACATGTCTGGTTTGAGCTGAGTTTAACAGAGCTGATACAGCATGAGGTGTATAGACAGTTGAATCATGTCCTAATACTACGTCCTCGCTCTTACTTACCAGAAGAGCTGTTGCTGCTACACTTCTGAGACATGTTGGGAGTGATCTTGCCACAGTGTCCAATTGTGCACTGTAGTATGCTACCGGTCTGCTAGCATCACCATGTTTCTGTGTGAGGACACCTGCTGCACAACCATCAGCTTCCGAACAGTATAGCTCAAAAGGCTTTTCATAATCAAGTATTCCCACTGGGGTGTCTAATATATCCTGTACCTCATGCACGACCTTCTCTGGTATATCTAGCAATACACCATCTGGGGTACAGTATATGACACATCCCATTTTACATAACAAGTCTCCTCCCAGCAAGTTAGTAGGAGCTGCCGCAGCCAAGAGAAACGAATGCTTGGTATGCAGGGGCCCGATAGTAACTTCTGTGGGTTTACTTAAAGGATAATGTAACACTCTTCCCGTTACCCCCATAGCTGGAATAGTTTTACTGGTCACCTGTAGATTGAAAGGAGACGTTATCACAGATCTGGCCGCCCCTGTATCTACAAGAAAAGTTTTTTTCCTCCTAGCTATGTCAACTATCATTGTTGGTTCTTCTCTCAGACTCTCAGTTAACCTCACTGGCTGTAGACTACAGCTATGACCTGACCCCAGGCCCGGCGCTCCCATTAGGCAAGGTTAGGCACTTGCCTAGGGCACCGGGCTCTGGAGGGCACCACAGAATTCTAAAATACTATAAAACTGTGCGGCGACCGCTGACCATACCTGTCACGGCCGCCGCACAGCATTCAGATGGACGGGGAGGGGGGGAAGAGGCTATTTTGTCCCCACCGCCGCCTCTCTGCTCCGTCTCCTCCCCTCCACTTACTAGTGTCAGTGAGTGGAGGGGAGGAGATGGAGCAGAGAGGCGGCGGTGGTGAGACAAGGTAAGGAGAGGAGGGAGGAGGGAGGAGGGCGGAGATTTTTGCGGGGGGGGGCGCCACTTTTTTAAAAATGCCTAGGGCGCCGTGGACCCTAGCACCTGGCCCTGCCTGACCCCTAGCGCTGACTATCTTTTTCCCGCGCAGCATTTGCTGCTATTATATGCGCGGGTAGGTGTGAGTCTTCTAGTTTATGTGAATTCTTCCTTGGAGGATATCTATGTGTCCCCCCTCTAGGGTTGTGTCTGTCCTTTTTACAATCCCTCCTAACATTTCCTTCTTCATTGCAATTGAAACATCTCAATATTCTAGTTTTCCTGTTATGTGAGTTGTATGCTGGTGGTCGTGTATGCATCCCCTCTAGAGCCTGTATACTTACCTTTATTAACCTATCACTCTTCTCTACCTTTCTCCTAAAGATATTTTTATCATGCTCCACAGCAGACTCCCTAAGAGAATCTACTGTGATGCCTCTCCAATTAGGTAATGAGGTTTTTACTCTGATTTTTAAATTTTCCCTAAGACCATCCATTAATACCCCTACAGCTACTTCCCTGTGATGTGGGTCCTCACCTATGTTTGATATTCCAGTGAACCGTGCTATCGCTGTTAGAGCTCTAGAAAAGTAATCTGATGCTGCTTCACTATCTTTTTGTTTTATGGTGAAAATCTTACTCCAATTCGCTACTACTGGAAAATAGATGGCTAAATGTTTGACAATTTGTTCTATATTCTCTTGATTCACCTCATCTGTCAAGGTATCGTCTTCCTCCAACGAACAATCTTTAATACATTTTTGTACGTTAGTATTGGGAGGAAGACATGCCCTCAACACTTTACGCCAATCCTTATTGGTTGGTTCGTGTGCATTTCCTAAGTCTTTAACAAACTTCTGACACTTAGCCAACTCTTTTCTAGGATCTGGGAATTCAGTCATAATGGAACGTAATTCTGATCTAGTCCAAGGACAATGTATTGTAACATTTCTTAAAGGAACTACACCATCCTTGTCCGCCTTCCCATTGGGAACTGATATTGTGCGGACAGGATACGTACCCACCGGTTCACTTTCTTTAGGGGTAACTACAGGAGTAACTACTTCAGTATTTTGGATGTTATCCCTCCTAGTGGTCACACTACTCTCACCTATCTCAGCCATTGCCCCCTTTCCATACTTACGCTGAACCTCTAACATATTAACAGCATGGGCAATGGCTGAAATTACAGTGGGCTTATCCTCTTCTTCAGAAACACTTGTTTTAAACTGACTTAAAACAGGATATTACTTAGCAAATTCCTTTTTTTCATTTTTAATAATGGCTGTACTTACTCCTCCCACCACATAGGGTGGCGGGGGCGCGCTTGCGCTAAATTCTCCACGCTTCTCAACGGCTACTTCCGTTGTGCGTGCGTTTTTCACCATGCCTACTTCCGCTGTGCACTCGCTGCTCTGCCACGTGTTGCCTTCCATTTGCCACAATTTCAAACAATCATTATGTTTATATCTCACTTGTCTTGACTTAATCAACCACACTTTATCTTTTACGTTATTTAGTACCTCTGCATTAAAACTCCCTATTGTTGGGAAAGGCCTAACACAATCCTTGGTCATCTTGACCCACGTGTCGCAATACGCAGTTGCGTATGCTCCATATTTCTTACACATAAGAAACCTCGCTGAACCTATAGGCCCTTCCTTAGGCAGTACCTCGGCCATCTCTAGCGTATGCTTAGCACCCATGTTGAACAGTACCAATCTATGCAGACCACACTTCCACAAACACTTTCAACCCTTTGCTATAAACACTCTACCGCTAGAGATCTCTAATGGCCGTGGACGTATTTGCTCAAGCCGCGTCCACTCGCTTCCTCTCATACCAAAACGAGGACCTCCTAACACAGAAAAATCACCGTGAACCACAGGAATACAGCAGTACCCTGCCTCTTTCACAAATCTGCTGAGTCTATTATCACTGGTATCACAAAGTCGATACAATCAACCAGCCTTTCCAATATAATTCCTCCCCGCTGCCTTCCCAAGTCACAATCACGACGTGCGGTCCAATCGCAACGCTTACAAATACTAACTATAAATAAACGTTGCGATTACTATTGGGTGCGCGTGCGAAGAACTCCCTTGTTTTCGCTCCCAGTATACCTGCCCCGTATACCGTCCTTCAGTTGGGCAACCTGCCTCGTCAGACAGCAACTGAGCACAATCAACAATAAAACAGTGTATCTACGTTACAAAATCACACAATATACACTATTTCTGCGCAGAAAATCAAAGTTCCTAACAATAGTAATAATGTTCCAGAGGTTTTAACAAGTGATTATACTATGCATGTAAAACAACTATCAAAATGATTGTTTAACCACGTGGCAAATTTACCGGAAGTTCAAATGCGCTAAGCAGGAAGTACACATACGCTAAGCAATGCAATATATTAAAAGTGCAATATGGCAATAAAAAGAAACAGTTTTCTCTTTTGTCCCTAGATTCAAGTTAGCGCACCTTCAGATTATGCAAAACGGACATTCGGTTTCACAATACAGAGTAAAAATCAGGTTTTGAACACATTGCGTTCTTACCCGTATATGACGCGTCTTTACCCTTTGTTGCGGAACAGAAATCCTTTGGTCTTGCGTATTGTCTGGCAACGTAACCTCTGCGCGACCCCCCAAATTGTTATGCACGTTTTGACGCTATCCGCTATCGAATCTCGATTTGTGTTTCCAATGCACAAATATTTATTCTCAAAAAGTAGCAGAATAATTCAAGCAAATAATAATAAGTACAGCCGTTACTTATCGCAGGCGCTCTGGATCCAGTGAACAGTCATTCAGGTCTGAAGTCTGTGGATAAGATGTCTGAACACTAGATGAAAAGCTCCTGCTTATATGCAAACAGAAATACAGTAAAACAATGCAGATGGTGTGGCTTGCTTCTATTGGTCCAGGCTTCAGGAAGGTCCAGGGGTTTGCAGATCATAGGCTAGTTCAAACTAAAGAATCCAAAGGTGGGGGTCATCTCTCCAGGGGATGTACTCCGACTTTCCCTCCAAGAATCCAGTCTCAACTAGTCTATTAGCATTTTATAGTCAGCATCATATTAAAGGTTTATTTCCTAACACCAATAACTTATGTATGCAATGTGCGATCTCTTCTCCGAATGAACCGGACAGCTGCTGATGATTACGGGATTAAAATGATATCAGACATGACACCTTTCCTTTAACCTGAACCATAGGTTTTACTAATATGCATATAACTTATAATATTAAACATGAATACTACTATCTTTCGACATAAATGACTATGTGTTGCAACTACAATTAATGTGTACTATTTACAAATGTATATGTTTGTGTGAATGTGTGTAAAAGTGTAGAAACTGTTTATTGCCATGTGTTGGGCTGGACACGCCCTTCCACGCCGTAGCGTGCTCTACGCATATTTTCAGACAAAGACAACCAAGTTTGCTTGATATTAATTGAAATGACTTTATCCAATTTGCTGACTTCGACACATGTTGCCTCTTTTCCAACTCACTTCTATGCCTCCCCTTTTCTCCCTCACAGCCTATGATTTTGCCACCTACTTCAAAGACAAAATCAACCCATTTGAAATAATAACCCTCGTGAATGTGGCCGCTGCGCAGCAAGAACAGCAAGCTCAGATGCTACGAGTTGCCGAGGCACAGGTGGAAAACACAAGGCTCTTAAGAGAAGAGTTAAGCCAGTTGAGGCATGACAGAAATGAACCACTTGGTCCTGTTCTCCATAAAATGTCGCCAGGTGATGACATAGAAGCATATCTGGTGTCCTTTGAGAGACTTGCAAAAAGGGCAAAATGGCCTCCTAAAGATTGGGCTGAGAGGCTGGCGCCATATCTGACTGGTGAAGCTCAGCGAGCTTATATGGATCTAGATGAGGAACGGGCCTCTGACTATCTATGCCTAAAGTCTGAGATATTGGCTCGCATTGGAGTTTCCGGGCCAGGCCGAGCCCAGCGCTATCACCAATGGCGCTATGATAAAGAAAAAACGGTCAGAGCGCAAGTGGCTGAGCTTTCTAAAATTTTAAAGAAATGGCTGCAGCCTGAGGAGAATTTGCCTTCTCGGATTATTGAAGTTCTGGCGATAGATCACTGCATCCAGGGGCTGAACCGCAATTTGCAAAGGTGGGTTCTGCAATCAGACTGTCACGGGCACTAGGAGTCTTTACCCAGGGATCACCAGATGGTAGGCTTACCAGAGCAATGTAGATGGTAATAGGGTACTCTGGTAGCTGGGTGATCACGGAACATGAAATGATGGCCGATGAGATGCTCAGGAAAGTCTATGACTAGCAACACTGGTAATAATGAGGTAATGATACACAAGGAACTGTATGGACAAGGACACGTGAAGGTAGTCAGTGGTCTGCGATAGCAAGTTGTACCACTGCTATAGTGAGGAGGAATGTCCAACAGAAACAAGGAGGTGATGAGAGTCAGCGGTCTGCGGGTAGCAAGTTGTACCGCTGTCTGAGTGAAGGAATGGAATCCAAGTGGAGGTATCCAGGTAGTCAGTGGTCTGCGGTAGCAAGTTGTACCACTGCTATGTGAGAGGATAATGGAACAGGTGATACCGGAAACAGGGATCAGTGGTCTGACATCAGCAAGTTGTACCACTGCATATATATGTGAGGAGGTGCACGGGGGAAGACTGCAACACAGGATATACACAGGCACCTTATACACGATCCACAGTAATATGCACAATATAGGTATATATATATGTAAATGACTGATCAGGTCTGCAATCTAGAAAGTCTCTTGAAGTAGTCCAGCACAATGATAACACAGTCAATGATGGCAATAGACTCAGCGGATAGCAGACTCCAGAGAGAACCAAACACAGTCCAGCAAGATATGCAATACACAGCACAGTCAATGAGAAGTATGCATACCGTGGTTCAGCAGTAGCAGTCAGATGGGATTGCAGCGGTACCTGAGCGGCTGGAGACCGACTGGATAGGAAGTCCCTGGATAGGAGAAGCAGCGGTCTAGCAGGTGCAGCGCACAGGTGAGTAGACCGACAGGGACACGAATCCACAGGAGTCAGCAACACGTGGAACTGGACTCATAGGAAACCCAGGAGAATGGAGATGATCCAGCAGAGGGTAGTAGAAGAGATACAAATCCAATGCTGACAGGAGGGTAGAGGCCAGTGGAACACGTGAAGGCGTGGAGAGTGGATCAGCAGGAGATGGACGATAGCGCTGACCACAGCGGCAGGACTCAGCGGCACACGGGGGTAACCAGTAGCAACCACAGGAACCAACAGCGATGGGAAACAGGAGTGCAGCGCAGGGCCGGAGCTGTAGATCACGAAGTGTAGCAGATGGTAATGAAAAGCGGCAGTCTCGAGGAAGTCACAGCAAAGATGAGATGAGAGTGTAGTGCACGGAGGCAGCGGATAGTAATCAGCTGGCAGTCACGATGTTGAACACAGGCGAGTTGCAGGCAGGAGACTGTAGTGCACAGAGGCAGCGGATAGTAGTCAGCTGGCAGTCACGATGTTGAACACAGGCGAGTTGCAAGCAGGAGACTGTAGTGCACAGAGGCAGCGGATAGTAGTCAGCTGGCAGTCACGATGTTGAACACAGGCGAGTTGCAAGCAGGAGACTGTAGTGCACAGAGGCAGCGGATAGAAATCAGCAAACAGACTTGATGAGAAGCAGGTGAGTGAGGTAAAAGCTGGAGTGCACGGAGGCAGCGGATAGCAATGAGCAAACAGTCACATTGATATAAAATAACGTTGAAGTGGTGTAGAAGACTGTAGTGCACGGAGGCAGCGGATAGGAATCAGCAAACAGTCATGATGATAAAGTTGATGGTAGAAGTGGTATGGAACCACAGTAGTAGAAGTGGTTTGGAAACCACAGGAATCAGCAGCACTGAATACACAAGTAATACAGGCACACCTTCAGAGACTCATGAGGAATGAGACTCCAAGATCAGGCAACGTGGTGGTGACCACAGGTGCTTAATATAGGGAGGTTGCCTGATCTGCCAATTAAGTTAAAGGGGTATACACTGAAGTATAGAAAAGGGCTGCGCATGCGCAGACCCTCAGGATGGTGGACGGCCACGGTTCCTAAATGTCCGGGAAGAGGCACTCACGGTCCGGTGAGTGACAGTACCCCCCCTTTTAAAGGTGGGCACAGAACGCCTGGAACCGGGCTTGTCCGGATTTTTGGAGTAAAACTTCTTCAAAAGGGCAGGAGCATTAAGATCTTCAGCTTTGATCCAAGAGCGCTCCTCAGGACCAAAGCCCTTCCAATGAACGAGGAAGTGGAGGACTCCTCGCGAAATTTTTGCATCTAGTACCTCGGTAATCTCAAAATCCTCCTCCTGATGAACTTGAACTGGCTGCGGAGCTGAGGGAGGAGTTGAAAAACGGTTGATAATAAGAGGTTTGAGCAAGGATACATGGAAGGCATTAGAAATCCGAAGACTCTTAGGAAGAAGGAGTTTCACACATACTGGATTGATAACTTGAATGATCCTATATGGACCAATAAAACGAGGGGCGAATTTCATGGATGGAACCTTCAAACGAATATTTTTGGTGGATAACCAGACACGATCTCCAATTTTTAGTGGTGGAATAGCCCGCCTCTTCTTATCTGCGAAAGATTTATATTTGATAGATGTCTTCTTTAAACAGGTTTTGACCTGAGACCCGATATTTTTAAAGGTCTGACAAGCAGTCTCCACCGCAGGAACTTGGGTGGGCGGGAGGGCAGGAAATTCTGGAAAAGACGGATGGTGACCGTGAACCACCAGCACTTGACTTTGGCAGTAGGTTCCGTATCTGGGTCTGTCATGGCCTGATCTTACTGTCACGGGCACTAGGAGTCTTTACCCAGGGATCACCAGATGGTAGGCTTACCAGAGCAATGTAGATGGTAATAGGGTACTCTGGTAGCTGGGTGATCACGGAACATGAAATGATGGCCGATGAGATGCTCAGGAAAGTCTATGACTAGCAACACTGGTAATAATGAGGTAATGATACACAAGGAACTGTATGGACAAGGACACGTGAAGGTAGTCAGTGGTCTGCGATAGCAAGTTGTACCACTGCTATAGTGAGGAGGAATGTCCAACAGAAACAAGGAGGTGATGAGAGTCAGCGGTCTGCGGGTAGCAAGTTGTACCGCTGTCTGAGTGAAGGAATGGAATCCAAGTGGAGGTATCCAGGTAGTCAGTGGTCTGCGGTAGCAAGTTGTACCACTGCTATGTGAGAGGATAATGGAACAGGTGATACCGGAAACAGGGATCAGTGGTCTGACATCAGCAAGTTGTACCACTGCATATATATGTGAGGAGGTGCACGGGGGAAGACTGCAACACAGGATATACACAGGCACCTTATACACGATCCACAGTAATATGCACAATATAGGTATATATATATGTAAATGACTGATCAGGTCTGCAATCTAGAAAGTCTCTTGAAGTAGTCCAGCACAATGATAACACAGTCAATGATGGCAATAGACTCAGCGGATAGCAGACTCCAGAGAGAACCAAACACAGTCCAGCAAGATATGCAATACACAGCACAGTCAATGAGAAGTATGCATACCGTGGTTCAGCAGTAGCAGTCAGATGGGATTGCAGCGGTACCTGAGCGGCTGGAGACCGACTGGATAGGAAGTCCCTGGATAGGAGAAGCAGCGGTCTAGCAGGTGCAGCGCACAGGTGAGTAGACCGACAGGGACACGAATCCACAGGAGTCAGCAACACGTGGAACTGGACTCATAGGAAACCCAGGAGAATGGAGATGATCCAGCAGAGGGTAGTAGAAGAGATACAAATCCAATGCTGACAGGAGGGTAGAGGCCAGTGGAACACGTGAAGGCGTGGAGAGTGGATCAGCAGGAGATGGACGATAGCGCTGACCACAGCGGCAGGACTCAGCGGCACACGGGGGTAACCAGTAGCAACCACAGGAACCAACAGCGATGGGAAACAGGAGTGCAGCGCAGGGCCGGAGCTGTAGATCACGAAGTGTAGCAGATGGTAATGAAAAGCGGCAGTCTCGAGGAAGTCACAGCAAAGATGAGATGAGAGTGTAGTGCACGGAGGCAGCGGATAGTAATCAGCTGGCAGTCACGATGTTGAACACAGGCGAGTTGCAGGCAGGAGACTGTAGTGCACAGAGGCAGCGGATAGTAGTCAGCTGGCAGTCACGATGTTGAACACAGGCGAGTTGCAAGCAGGAGACTGTAGTGCACAGAGGCAGCGGATAGTAGTCAGCTGGCAGTCACGATGTTGAACACAGGCGAGTTGCAAGCAGGAGACTGTAGTGCACAGAGGCAGCGGATAGAAATCAGCAAACAGACTTGATGAGAAGCAGGTGAGTGAGGTAAAAGCTGGAGTGCACGGAGGCAGCGGATAGCAATGAGCAAACAGTCACATTGATATAAAATAACGTTGAAGTGGTGTAGAAGACTGTAGTGCACGGAGGCAGCGGATAGGAATCAGCAAACAGTCATGATGATAAAGTTGATGGTAGAAGTGGTATGGAACCACAGTAGTAGAAGTGGTTTGGAAACCACAGGAATCAGCAGCACTGAATACACAAGTAATACAGGCACACCTTCAGAGACTCATGAGGAATGAGACTCCAAGATCAGGCAACGTGGTGGTGACCACAGGTGCTTAATATAGGGAGGTTGCCTGATCTGCCAATTAAGTTAAAGGGGTATACACTGAAGTATAGAAAAGGGCTGCGCATGCGCAGACCCTCAGGATGGTGGACGGCCACGGTTCCTAAATGTCCGGGAAGAGGCACTCACGGTCCGGTGAGTGACACAGACCCACAAACTTATGAAGAGCTTGCCACCGTGGCAGAAAGGTTTTGTGCATCAAATGACTAAAGCAAATGACTAAAGAACCTGCATTTGTGCCAAAGTCGCTGCCACGTCAAAAGCCAGGTTTGACAATCCTTGCTACAGGGCCCAATGGCAAAACTGCTACGGACAGAGGGCCAGGTGCAAAGCTGTCTAATCTGAAGTGTTTTGAATGTGGTGAGCCAGGCCACTTTAAGGCAGAGTGTCCTAAACTACCGGAACCCATGGACTGTTCCGTGGCATATATTGGGCCTGCTTTTCCAAGCTGTTTTACCATGAGTCCCACCTCAGGAAGTCCTTGTTTGTTCCGGGTGACTGTGCTAATCAACCAAAACCTTGTTCTGGCCTTGGTTGGCTCGGGGAGTGAACTCTCATTGGTTTCCTGCTCTGCCTTACCCGAAACCATAACTTCTCGGTTGCCCAAGGTGAAGGTTCTTTGCGTACATGGCACGACAGAGGAGTATGAAAGAACAATACTACCAGTCACACTCAAAGACAAAACTGTTATGGTGGTAGCTGCCATAGCACCTAAACTCCCATATCCACTCATTTTGGGGCGAGACTTCCCACTGTTTAATGATGTCCTCGGTGAGCGGATCCGGCCGGACATGCCGGCAATTGATGCAACGGTCGGAAGCCCGGTCTTAAAGGAACCGCCTAAGAATCCACAACATCTGGGCATCGATCTTTGGGAACCGCCAAACCGGAATGCCATCCTGGGAGTCACAGCAGGAGTTCCACAAAAGCATCCACCTGCGGCTGCGGGGAAACATGGACAGTCCAAACTAGCATTGGTCGGTGATGTCGCAGATGAACCCACCCCGCCTGTCAGTGAGGATACGGACTGGTCCGCAATACCAATTTTGTTTCCTCTGCAGGACTTTGCTCGAGACCAACTTAATGATGCCACTTTGGAACATGCCTTCAAAAGTGTGACTGAGGTAAATGGGGTAGCGAAAGCCGCCCAGCCTGCAGAAGGTATACCATATTTTATTGTTAAAAATAATTTCCTGTATAGAGTTGCTAATGTACAGGGGGAAAAGTAGAACAATTAATGGTTCCTCAGGTCCATGTACCCCTAGTGTTAAAAGCAGCACACACACATGTCTGTGGGGGACACCTAGGGGAGGATAAAACACGGGAATGAGTTCTGCTTAGGTTTTACTGACCCGGGGTACACATGGCAGTGAAAAAGTATTGCCGGTCCTGTCCCATTTGTCAGAGAACCTGTCCCAAACCCATGTACAGGGCACATCTCATTCCAATACCAATAGTACAAGTTTCCTTTGAACGGATAGCTATGGACCTTGTGGGGCCACTGGAAAAATCCACACGTGGGCACCAATATACACTAGTGGTGCTTGACTATGCAACCAGGTATCCAGAGGCAATTCCCCAACGAAACATAAAGTCCAACACCATAGCTAAGGAACTTGTATTGATGTTTACATGCTTGGGAATACCCAAAGAAATTCTCACAGATCAGGGTACTCCATTCGTGTGTAAACTGATGAAGGACATGTGCCAGTTGCTAGGGGTTACGTCGCTTCACACCTCTGTATACCATCCACAAACAGATGGCTTGGTGGAACGCTTTAACCGCACATTAAAGCACATGCTCAGGAAAGCAGTGGCTCAAGAGAAAAAAGATTGGGACACTCTTATTCCCTATTTGATGTTTGCCATCCGTGAGGTACCTCAAGCTTCAACAGGGTTTAGTCCCTTTGAGTTATTGTTTGGGAGACAGCCCAGGGGTATCTTGGATATGTTAAAAGAAGGGTGGGAGCAGCAAGGTCCCAGGGAGCCAAATCTGGTCCAATTTGTGTCCCAAATGTATGAGAGGCTAGGAAAGATAGGGCCCATTGTGCAGCAACATGTAAAAGAGGCTCAGGAACGACAGAGAAAAAGTTATGATAAAAGTGCTGTTGTTCGATCTTTCAAGCCTGGGGACAAGGTCCTAGTCCTGGTTCCCACCCAGGAAAGAAAACTTTTTGCCCATTGGCAGGGTCCATATCAAGTTCTAGAGGCTGTCGGTCCTGTCAATTACAGAGTCCGCCAGTTAGGTAGGAGAAGGGAGGAGCAAATATATCATGTTAACCTCCTTAAACCTTGGCATGATGAGGAAACCTCTCCTCAGGTAGTGAGTACTGCCATTGAAAAGTCTGAAGTGCCCATAGAGCCAGCTTTGTCCATTCAGCAGAGACAACAGACTGAAGAAATGATTCGCCGGAACAAGGATGTCTTCTCTTCCATTCCTGGGCGCACTACCTTAATCGAACACGACATTGTCACTGCGCCAGGAGTCATTGTAAAGCAGAAGCCTTATCGTATTCCAGAAGCCAGACGGGTGGACGTGAGAAAGGAGGTCGAGAAGATGCTCCAGTTAGATGTGATTGAAGAGTCCACTAGTGAGTGGAATAGTCCCATTGTGCTTGTCCCGAAACCCAATGGGACAATTAGGTTCTGCAATGACTTTAGGCGCCTAAACAGTATGTCGCAGTTTGATGCCTATCCGATGCCACGTGTGGATGAACTAGTGGAAAATCTTGCTGGTAGCAATTATTTAACAACCCTTGCTCTAACAAAGGGTTATTGGCAAGTTTCCCTGACTTCCACGGCCAAGCTAAAGATTGCATTTTCCACCCCTGATGGTCTCTATCAATATAAAGTCCTACCCTTTGGGTTGCATGGGGCACTTGCCACCTTGCAAAGGGCCATGAATAAATTGCTACGACCTCACACAGCTTATGCAGCCACTTACTTGGACGATATAGTGATTTATACCCCAGACTGGAGATCATATTTAGCCAAAGTTGAGGCGGTCTTAGCTTTATTAAGGTCAGAAGGGTTAACAGTTAACCCAGAGAAATGTGCCATAGCCATGAGAGAAGCCAAATATTTGGGTACATTGTTGGTCGAGGGCGTGTAAAACCCCGGCTAGACAAAGTGGAGGCAGTCAAAAATTGGGTAAGACCAGAAAAAAAGTTGCAGTTAAGAACCTTTTTAGGCTTAGTAGGTTACTACAGGCGGTTTGTAAGCCACTTCGCCACTAGAGCTGCTCCACTTACGGACATGTTAAAAAAAAGTTGTCCAGATAGATTAACTTGGTCTGATTCTGCAGAAACCGCCTGGTCTGATCTTCGGTTAGCTCTTTGTTCCTCCCCAGTTCTACAAGCACCCGGAGGTTCTTCCTCCAAACTGATGCTTCTGGTGTTGGCTTAGGTGCAGTCTTGTCACAGGAGAAGAATGGAGTAGAAAATCCTGTCCTGTACCTAAGTCGTAAGTTGCTTCCAAGGGAACAAAAATATGCCACTGTGGAGAAAGAATGTCTCGCCATAAAATGGGCTACAGAAGCTCTGCGCTATTATCTCCTAGGCAGAGAGTTCAACTTAATAACAGACCATGCACCATTAAGATGGATGCAGAGCAACCGGGAGGTAAATGCCAAGGTAACCCGCTGGTTCTTGGCACTACAACCTTTCAAGTTCTCAGTAGAACATAGACCTGAGATTCTGCACAAGAATGCAGATGCATTGTCACGAAAATATGCGCTCCTCGCGAAGTCCGCGTCCCCCGACTTGGAGACGCTAGGGGGAGGGATATGTAACAAAGGGAGGCATTTATCTGACAATATGCAAAGAAAACATACAAGCAGAGTAAGACATTGGCGCAGTTATGCACCTAGATTCAGGTTAAACCAAGTAAAGACTTATGTGTAGTTTAAAGTTGGTTAACTTACATGATTTAAAAGCTGCTTCCTCTCAGCAAACAGGCAGGGTGTGTCTGTTAGTTGAAACAGAGCCAGTGATGGGCGTTTTCTCTTAAAGAGAAGGTGGGTGTGTCACCTGTCCATCAAGCTAAGGCTGGGGGAGGAGTATCATGTATAAAAGCTTGTTTGTGCCATTTGTTCATGGAGACCAACGCTGGGGTAGCTGGCTGGTCTTGAGAGAGCTTAGCTATGTCTAGCTAGAATTTAGGGTCTCCAAGAATTGCTGTGAAATCTGTACGGTGTCAAAACATTTACCATCCTGACAATAAAACTACATAAAAAGGAAGAAGTTGTTCGCGTGTGCTTCTGCAGTAGCAGGCTCTTGCTACAATATCTATATATATATATATATATATATATATATATATATATATTGTATATATATATATATATATATATATATTATATATATATATATATATATATATATATATATATATATATATATACACACACATACACACACACACACAACAGTGAATTAGTGACTAATCAAATCATATTCATCTTTTGGACATCGTATTCATTCCCTTTTTCTTCACCATACGCAAGGGGAAATCATCTGAGAGCAGCGATCGAGTTGCAGATGAGTGCTGCAGTTACTTGGATCCACAGTACACTTATGCAGTGGGAGTTATATTGTGAATGGAACTTTTAAATGCTTATCTGCATATTCGATTTGGATTAAAATCAGATGTTCACAAGAACAATTTGATTTGATTATTCTCTAATTCACTGCTCACTTAGAAGAGGAATTTGTGGGTAGAGAGAATATATGAAATATATGTGTCACAATACAGACTCTTTGTATTTTGCACATTTTTTGTATTTTGGAATACATTGCATATTGTTTGAATAGGGGAAGTGCTTAGCTTGTATCTCTCACTTTTTTCACATTTCCATGACTCTGCTCTTAGGCTTCCGTCACCAACATTCCACTGAAACTGCTCCTACAAAAGTGATCAATGATCAACTTACAAGAAAGTCTAAGGTTTGTTTCTCCATACTATAAAGGATAGAGTTAATGGGCATACAAGGTATATTGTTAATTAGGTGGGAGACCCTAGATTGATGCATTATAGAGAGGTTCATGGTAGCGATCTTAACTTACTCACCTTTGCTGGGTTGGAACTGTTGAAAAATTGATTAGTGCAGTGGAGTCACTTATTGTCTGTGAAGCAGTCTTTTTTGGTTCCAAGACAAAGTACAGCAAGACAAACAACTCCTCAAGGTCACAGCATTCGTACTCTATATTTTATACACCGTTCTATATAGGTTTACTATTTTTACCTGTTAGAAGTCTATATAAAAAGCGAGTGATAGTTCTTTGGCAAAAGAAGCATTAATGGCACACATAATAACATGCATATTATATACATCTGGTGACCAGCCCATTTGGCAATATCATTTTTTTTAGTCCTAAAGTATATTGAGATGTTAAATGAATATGTTTTTGAGAAACAGAACTTTTAGCTAAGGTGTTATCACTGGACATTCAATTTTGTTTATGGCAATGCTTTTGCTTAATCAATTTCCAACTGCCAAATATCTCATATATCATTACTTCACTAGAAAATAATAAATACATTATTTAATAATATTTAATAATGTTCAGTTTAAATATTTTTGTCAAGTCCCCCTTTTCTTTTAATGTACGTAAATGCTACAGTGATTTACATTAATTGCAATTTGTTTTTATACTATCTTTCATTACACTGAGAGACAGGGCCTGATTATGCAATAGCCTGACTAGGCTGCAGTCTAGGGTGCAAGGTTTTAAGTACTGCAAGATATTTTTAGGTGCAAATTTGTGACAGGGAGAGGCATAATTGTGTCGACAGCAGGGACAGTCATGGCAGCCTCCCCTCTGAGCTTTCACCCTCAGCTGTGCTTGTTCACACCTCCACTAAACAGTTCTGATTTTAGTGAAAGCAAAATGAGTTGGAAAGATTGCCATGTCCAATTTAAAAAGCCAAGTGGAGCTGAGTTTTGAAAACGGACAAACAAACATTGGGGGCGTGGCCACATGAATAGCATCTTTAGGCCCTGCCCTCTGCTACACCATACCAATTTTGTCCTATTACAGCCATGGGCGGGGCCAGGAAACCGCAATTAGTCCCGCCCTACCCCCTTCACCAAGGAAGAGGGCAGAATGTAGGAGGTTGCCCTGCTCTCCCTGGAGTCTGGAAGAAATTGCCAAAATTTGGGAGTGTCACGGAATATTGGCAACTATGTTCTAATGTGTATTGGACTGGTGTGGAATGCAAATGGGCGCTATGAGCATATTAGCCTAGGGTGGCCTAAACTCTTAATCAATCCATGCTGAGAGAAAGTGTCATTTTGACCAATTTGCATGAATAGGGGTGATGGTTTTAAATGTGCAGCAGATGTGGAAAGGCGAGATAGGAAGATCAGTCTCACCATTTCATTTAAGATGGGTAGGGAAAGTATAGGTGAGGGGAAGGCCAGATAGCAGGAGGTTGCACAAGTCAAGATGGGAGATAATGAGAAAATGGATAAGGATTTTGGTAATCTTCAGTGTGAGAAAAGGGCATATTCTGTCAATGTTTCGAAGGACGAGATGACATGACAGTGCAAAGGACTGGTAAGAGAGTAAAGCTGAGGGCAGAGTCAAGTATGACACCAAAGCAGTGAGTATGGGTAACTAAGGAGTTGATGTTGTCATCTGTGAGAGAGACTACAGGGAGAGGGGTGACATTGGGAGGGGGGAAGATGGTGAGCTTTGTTTTATACATGTTGACCTTTAGGTAGTATTGGGACATCCCAGTACAGATAATAGAGAGGCAGTTGGACGTTCAGGATAAAAGAGAAGGTGAGAGGTCAGGGAAGGAGAGGAAGATTTGATTGTCATCTGCAATGATGTAGAATAGGAGGCCAAAGGAGCATATTAGTTCACAGATAGGCGTAATGGAGATAGGAAAGTAGACAGCTAATTACAACACCTTGAGGAACCCAAACCGATAGAGTTAGTGGAGGATGTACCTGAAGTAGAGACACTGAAGGAGTGATTATAGTGATAGAAGTTGAACCATGAGCATATTCAGTAGCTATTTTTGATTTTCATTACTCTCCAGCTGCCCTGATGTGAGCTTTGGTAACTACACTTTAAATAGGGGTTGTTTACATTGCAGCTCTGCAAGATCACTGCTTTTTCCTACAGTGCAGTCTCTGACCCTGCTGATGCACTCTCTGACTGGTTATTTGCATCCGTTATTCCAGGTCTGTTTCCTGCTCAGCATAGTTTTCAAATATTATCAGAGTTTTTCTATATTCAATCCTCAAGTTATATGAGTCTTGGATCAGCATATCACCAGTCCTTGTGCTACTGAATGCAATCTTTAGCGAGTTCTCAGTCCAGCTATTGTTCAGCCTGGTTACCTGCATGAATTACTTCAGACTTCTTGTCTGCTCAGCGTGTTTGCAAGTATTACTAGTGTGCTTCTGTATGTAATCCTTAATTCCTGTGACTCCAGTACCAGTGTATCTTCAACCCTGATCAAGACATCAAATCTTGATCTGAATTATAGAGTAATTGGTACAGTATAATTCCTTTCCAAAAAACGTATTAGTGTACAGTTAGAAGTATGTATTCGATGAAAAATATGAAATCCCATGTTGAAGTCAAACAATTGGATGAAGTAAATCAAACTGATTAATATTGTTTTACCGTGCGATTGTGATCAGTACTCCACATGTTATGACGCAATCGCACGATAAATAACGTACACACACATTTACACTCACACATTCACTTGTAATTAGTTAACCTTAAAATAGTTCCAACACATAGTCATTTATGATCACATGTAGTAGAGTTTATAGTTAAATATTGTAATGTTAGAAGCACTTTATTGAGATCTAAGGTTCATGTTTGGTATCATTCTAATCCCCTATTTATCTGCAGACATCTGGTTCTATCGGGATAAGATATTGCTCCTTGTGTATGCAAGTTATGGATTAAAGAGAATAAATGATCTGAATGGTATTGTGTGTGTAATGTAAATAGACCAGTTTGAACCAGCTTTCGACAGGAAAATTAGTATGCATCTTTTGGAAAGCTGACCCCCCCTTGGAGGGCATCGTTTGAACTGGCCAATGACCTGCATTACACTGGACTGTCCTGAAACCTGAACCTATGGAAACATGCCAAATCATCTGTATTGTTTTCACCGCATTACCAACTGTATATAAGAAGGGGCTCTGGGGCCAGCAGGCAGTCTCTTTGACCACAGACTTCCGGATTGAATGACTGTAAGCTGGATCCAGGGCGCCTGCGTATGTATCGGCTGACAATGATTATTGGTAGGCGATTAAATAACTTTAATACCACATATGCCTAACCCACAAGTTTTTTTACTCTCATAATAGAGTGATTTGCAACAGATGGGGTAAAATTTAAAGACAATAAAAACAATAATACAATACTATTCTCCCTTTTATCATTTTGGGAAGTGTCAGTGAAGAGACAAGCTTGTGGAAGCATCTATTATTGGCCTCTTCTTCTAGTAAAGGAGTCATACTGTGAGATTGTCCATCTGAAAGGATGAAGTTCTGAAGACGATGTCCAGACTAGAGATGGTCACTGACCCCCGTGTTTTGGTTTTGGATTCGGTTTTGGATCTGGATTACCGTCGTGTTTTGGTTTTGGTTTTGGTTTTGCAAAACCGCCATTGCGTGTTTTGGTTTTGGTTTTGGTTTTGTTTGGTTTTGTTTTGCAATTTGTTATAAAAATTACATTTATTGGTGCTAAAATAACATAATTTAGGTATTATTTTGTAGCTACATTATTATTAACCTCAGTAACACTAATTTCCAGTCATTTTTTATTCAATTTTGAACACCTCCTATGTCACAATATGATTTTCATACACTTGAAAAGAAAAATTGCTGCAGTTCTTGCCAGTGATAACAAAAAGGCCATTGTCATGCCTGGGCATAAGACCAAAAATCCACCTCTTAAGTGTGGAATTATTTTTACACGAATCCTGGCAAGAGTTGTCGATCCATTTGTAACATTTTGAAAGCCACACTCAGTAGAGGTAGGGACCTTAACCATCTGGGATCCTCATCCATGTTTCGTCATTTTTCAGCGAGTTATTGGCAAACTGTTGGGAAAATCAGAAACTTTGGTTAAAAAAAAATTAACAACAAGCATTCCAGCATAATCTACCTCCCTTCTCTCATCTACATCCCAGCACCTGCAATCTTCCCCCCCAACAATTGGCAAGTAAACAATCCTCTGCAAGAGGAAGCAAGAATGAAACCTGTCACCCAGTCGCAAAGCGGATCACAGACGCCCTGGGTACTATGCTAGCGTTAGATCTGTGTCCAATGTCCACTATTAATACAGTTGGTTTAAGACATTTAATTGAGGTGTTATGTCCCTGTTAGCAAATGTCATCACTATACCATTTTACTAGAAAAGCTTATTCTCTCCTGTACCGGAAAGTTCCTAAAAATGTCATTATTGGGTGACAAAATGGTATTCTACCCACTGTACACTTAACCACAGATATGTGTACAAGCGGAACTGGGCAAACAAAAGATTATATGACTGTGAAAGCCCACTGGGTTGGTCTTTCGCCTTCCCCAGCATGGACAGCAGCAGCATGTACCCAGGTGCATCACATTTTTGAGAAGTAGGCTACTCTGTGTATCAGCAGCTTCACTAAGAGGCATACAGCTGACAAACTGTTCCAAAAACTAAGGGATGTCATTGAAAGATGGCTAATCCTGCTTGGAGTCTCCTGAGGATATGTCATTTCTGATTACGACCCCAATATTGGTCCAGCATTACAGCGGGGCTGAATTCCATCACATTTCCTGTTTTGCACACACTATCAACTTGGTGTTACAGAACTTTTGAAAAATGACATGCAGGAGATGCTGTTTGTGTCCATAAACATTTAGGGTCAATTTGTGGTTTCTGCAACAGCATGTAGGAGAATACAGCAGCTGCAAGAAGACTAGCATTTGAGGGGAATATACTTTAGTCCAGCGAAGTAGTTACCTGTGAAGAAAGTGCAGACACAGTTAGCTTGAGTCAAGTGATTGCCTTAATAATAGATTTTGAAAAGGTGCTACATAAAATTATAGTGTGCAATAAAACAAAGTAAATGTGCTAACTATATTTTAATTGTAGATGAAATACTTAATTTTCTTTGCAAGGATCCCAGACTTATCAACATCTTGTTGGGACGTCTTCTCCTTCAGTTTCTCTGGCAACTGCTTGTAATAAAAGAAATTGCTTTCCCAAGACACCCAGTGATGATGCAGATGAGTCCGCTAAACATTTTGATATTTGCTGTGCTGTAAAAGAATTGCCCAAAAACCGTGACAGCTCTGCCCTAAAATCAACTAGTCATTCCCTTTGGAAGGCCATTATCAGCAATTACATCATACTACACAGACTTCTATGATATTGGGATATTGGGATGAATTAGTATTGTTGGAGGAAGATTATCACTAAACCCTGCCACCTCTCCAGTTTCGCAATGAGCTATGGTACAATAAAATGTAACTGCAGATTTAGACCAAGACTGTCAGCCCTATTATTTCTATTTCAGCAATTACAATTAGCAATGGAGCAATGGAGCTCTTCTCTTTGGGTGTTACCTATATAACGCAGCACAATTTGCCTGCAAATTCTACAGACAAGCCTGCTTGTCTTCCTCTCCATCAATGACTCTTAGCAATTGAGCACTCGTCTTTGGGTGTATATTACACCCAAACATTATTAGTGAAAATTATGAAAAATACAGTTTAATCCCTGATAGGCCCTCCACCATCCTTTGCATGTTAATAGTAGGATTGGTTGGAATTATGGTCAAGGTCACACATTTTTTTGACAAATCCTTCAAACCAGCCCAGATGTCAAACTGTTGTGGTCTGCCCCCTGCGTCATCCCTGCTTGTGTTTGGAAAGTGCATATTGGTGCCAGAACCTCACATGCCAGAACTGCTCCCACTGGTGCCACACTGCTGCAGGACTTACACAATCAACCGCATCCTCATCGTCGGATACCCAAATCTCCCCCACATCCTCTTCTAAAGACAAAGTGTCATCCTCACTTGGTGTATCACCGGCTACACTCGGGCTGTTCAGGCACACATCAGCAGAACTGCTGAAAGGGCCCTTCTTTATGGGTAGACTAACAGAATGGTCACGATTAGACATCCCACTGTTGGATGGACTCTCCACAGGGATTGTTGTCATTTGTGAATCAGAGCAAATATTCTCCTGTAATGCCTCACTGTTATCTTGCAGCTCGGCTTTGACGCGTAACAGTAGTTGTGCACCAATTGTAGGCTGGGTAACTTTTTGGGATCTGCCACTAATAGCCAAAGGTGAAGGCCTCATTCTCTCTTTGCCACTGCGTGTGTAGAATGGCATGCTTGCAATTTTTTTTTTATCGTCACTTAACTTTTGCTCAGTTACACTTCTTTTTCGCTTCAATACAGTAAAATTTTTTGGGGTTTTTGTTTTTTGCACTAATTTGAAAACACTCTGTTGTTTGACATCGCCTTGGCCAGATGACGTACTGGGAACACTAACATCAGGACTGGTGACAGAACCTGGTTGCTCATTTAGATCATATGTGGACTGCTTTGAATCCATTCTGAGCGCAAACCACTGGGGAGTGCTAAAAATTATTGAGTAGATACTGCTGACAGATATGACTTTTGACAGCCAGAAATATTAATGCACAATTAGGGAGGACACCCCAAAAACACTGAGGAGTGCTAAAAATTATTGAGTAGATACTGCTGACAGATATGACTTTTGACAGCCAGAAATATTAATGCACAATTAGGGAGGACACCCCAAAAACACTGAGGAGTGCTAAAAATTATTGAGTAGATACTGCTGACAGATATGACTTTTGACAGCCAGAAATATTAATGCACAATTAGGGAGGACACCCCAAAAACACTGAGGAGTGCTAAAAATTATTGAGTAGATACTGCTGACAGATATGACTTTTGACAGCCAGAAATATTAATGCACAATTAGGGAGGACACCCCAAAAACACTGAGGAGTGCTAAAAATTATTGAGTAGATACTGCTGACAGATATGACTTTTGACAGCCAGAAATATTAATGCACAATTAGGGAGGACACCCCAAAAACACTGAGGAGTGCTAAAAATTATTGAGTAGATACTGCTGACAGATATGACTTTTGACAGCCAGAAATATTAATGCACAATTAGGGAGGACACCCCAAAAACACTGAGGAGTGCTAAAAATTATTGAGTAGATACTGCTGACAGATATGACTTTTGACAGCCAGAAATATTAATGCACAATTAGGGAGGACACCCCAAAAACACTGAGGAGTGCTAAAAATTATTGAGTAGATACTGCTGACAGATATGACTTTTGACAGCCAGAAATATTAATGCACAATTAGGGAGGACACCCCAAAAACACTGAGGAGTGCTAAAAATTATTGAGTAGATACTGCTGACAGATATGACTTTTGACAGCCAGAAATATTAATGCACAATTATGGGGGACACCCCAAAAACACTGAGGTGTGCTACAAATTATTGAGTAGATACTGCTGACAGATATGACTTTTGACAGCCAGAAATATTAATGCACAATTATGGGGGACACCCCAAAAACACTGAGGTGTGCTACAAATTATTGAGTAGATACTGCTGACAGATATGACTTTTGACAGCCAGAAATATTAATGCACAATTAGGGAGGACACCCCAAAAACACTGAGGAGTGCTAAAAATTATTGAGTAGATACTGCTGACAGATATGACTTTTGACAGCCAGAAATATTAATGCACAATTAGGGAGGACACCCCAAAAACACTGAGGAGTGCTAAAAATTATTGAGTAGATACTGCTGACAGATATGACTTTTGACAGCCAGAAATATTAATGCACAATTAGGGAGGACACCCCAAAAACACTGAGGTGTGCTACAAATTATTTAGTAGATACTGCTGACAGATATGACTTTTGACAGCCAGAAATATTAATGCACAATTATGGGGGACACCCCAAAAGTGCTGGGGAGTGCCAAATATGAAGAAAAAATAATAAACCTCTATCCTCCTCTCTGCACTAGCGATTTTGGTTAGAGCAATTGCAAGAACAATATGGTATTCTCTGTCCCTGCTCTAATTAGCCTATGACTACACCCTGCTCTCTCCCTCTGTCAAATGGCGATGGATTGCTGTGGAGGCGTGTATTTATAAAGTTGAAGTATCGCGAGAACCGAGTCCCGAGATCCGACGACGTCACAATGACGTTCGGCCTCGATTTGGATTCGGAATGGGCGGGAGAGTACCGAGCTGCTCAGCTCGGTACTCGGATACCCAAAGTTCGGGTGGGTTCGGTTCTCGGAGAACCGGACCCGCCCATCTCTAGTCCAGACCAATTTAGTGATTGAAGTTTTTTAGTCTTTGGCACACAGCTACCTGATAATGTCCAGATATTATGTGAAATAGAGCATCTGAAATCCATTATAAGATTGAAATAATAAAAAAAGCAATATCAGTTCTTAGCAGGTAAATCTAAGTAAACAACATAAGGCTTGTTATCCTTAGAGGTCTTTTCCCTAGATGTTGAATAATAAGTACAGTGGAACCTAATTTAACTGTGCTTAGAAACACCTGGCAGCTAATTGAATCTGCCTTTATAATATCAAAATCTATATAATCTATATTATTTCAATTACATGGGAATGCAATGATAAATAAAGCGGCTATTTGTTATCCCATGGTAGATTTTTAATCAATCTTTATTTACCTAATAGACCATGATATGAAAGATTTTCAGCTTAATTCTTACATTTCATTTGTATAGATGGGCCATGGGTCAAACTTCTCAGTTTAGTATCCAATTTCTATGTCTTCTTGACTCAGACAATAAGTTGGAAAATTTAGTCTGCTTAGACCTTATCTAGCATCTATATTATATATCAGGGACTCCGAGAACCTCAAATTGTGTTCACTGAGTTAGAATTACTAAGTGTTAGATTTTCCATCATTATAGTGTTACATAATCTTAAAATCTATTTAGCAATTGAAGGGACCTGATTCTGCTTCCAAAAATGTATAAGCAAACTAAATTAAACATAGTGGACACCAATTCCCTATGTGTCTTTGATTTGACATGGTTAGACATATATGCAAGAATTAACAGCAAAAATTGGTCTAGTGGCAACATATACCCAAGTCTTTTATACATATTTGATAGTTAGACTTAAAGGTGGCCATTTCTTCTTATGTCATGAGAAGTCCATTGACCAAATATCAGTTTAAGATAGTTTTCAAATGGTCTATAAAAGTGGTGGTACATTGCTCAATCATGTATTGGTTGCAACAAGGGCAGCAGAGGCAGGCTGTTCTACAAAAGGTATATAACATTTTGGGGGAGATGTGTATATTAGAAATGGTATCAGTGATTCAAAATCTGCGCTTCCAGTGCGAGTTGACCAAGATGAAAACCAGTTGCCAATGTTGATTGTGGGAGCAAGAAGCACATTTTTCTTCCTTAAAGCGCCTAGATTGTGAGTTGTCCCTAGGATTTTGTTCAGTTTTCCTGTCTTCTGGATCATCTATCTCCTTCTTCACTAGGCCACTCTTTGTTTACTTGCATGATATCAAGATGCTGATGTGGTTTGTTTGAGATAACGTCAATATCTTAAATGTTTTATTGTTGCAGGTGGCCTTCTCAGGGACATGGACCATTACGTCAAGGACTGCCTCATGCTTGCAGCACTGATCAGTTTTAATCTTGAGAAGGCCTTTGATCAAGTTTCACATGCGTTTAGGCGTTTAGGTACTGCAAAGATTTGGTTTTTGTTCGTTAGCCTAATGTACCTTGACACAGCACAGAGTGGGTGAATGGCTGGAAGATTGACCCCTTTCCAGTTTTGACTGGGACATGTGGGACAGCTCCTTGTCTTACAACTGAACCACTCCCTGGTTTTACTTGGATGGTGGATAATATGTGAGGGAGTTAAACTAGACTTGTGAAAACCTAAAACTATCCACAAGCTCATCAGAGCTAAGGACACAATGACTGTTTGGGAGAATGTGGCATAAAAGCCTCTCAGGACATTCATGCACTCCTGGAATCTGTGCAGGTATGTTCACTACGCCTGGTGCATTGTCAGCAGGAAAACATAGCAACATATCTTTTGGAACTGCCCCTATGGCACTGTTGGATGCCCTGGTACATGAATTCAGAGACAGTGTGCCCAGACACAGCCTTTCACACCACTCAGAATTTTGTTGACTACTTCCTGGCACTCATACTTATGAGGAAATCCAGGAGACCTGGAGCACTATAAACTCTGTTAAGGATGCTTTATGGTTAACCTGGAATCGCTGCCTCATATTGAAAAGGGAAAAGATGACTATCCAGGACTGTTGCAGGGTGATCCACAGCTTACTAAGAGAGTATTCCATCACGAACAATCCTGAGGAAGAAGTAGACTAAACACCTCTCCTTCTCCCCCTTCTCCTTATCCATTTCTCAATGAAGCTTTAGTTCTGTGCTCACCCTCCCTTACCCTCTTCAACAACCTTCCCCTTACATCTACTGATTTTTGAAACAGTTATCTTTTTGAAGGAATGAATGAATAGTGCAGTACTTGATGTACTGTATAGTGTCATATCATATACATTGTCTTGTGTTATAAAGTATGATTGATTTATGTTTAACTGTGTATTGTGTTTAACTTGTGATGCAGCTTTTTTGGTATCTTTATGCAAAATAAAGTATACATTTTCAAAAATTTGAATATACACAGATTCTTTGTTCTTTTCACGAATATATACAATAAGTTATGTATATTAAAGGCATTAACTTGCTTCTGTAAGGAGAAAGTGCACCTTATAATGTGTTGTACCTTCTTTATTACAGAGTTAGATAAATAATGTACTGCTGTAGTGGACAGGGGTAGACAAGAATACATGCTTAGTATCCAAATCGACCAGCTGAGTAAGAACTTCAGCCAAGAAACAACTTTCTTTGCTTCGTGAAATAGCAAGGGGACATAAAGGACAACTTATTCATAGCTCAAAATGACCACCCCTTGTGGGCATTATATTTCTTACCTTCTTTAAAATATGTATTTTGTATACCTAAAAATTATGACTAAAATTCTGAAATTACTCCTGCTTTTCCACTTCTCACTGATTGTTGTGCATTAGCAACATGTGTAGCAAAAAAATATATTATTATTGCAGTACCGTGTTAGCCAGAAAAATCTATGTGATGTTAAATACTTTCGTATCAAAAAAAGACAAAAGTATTATAGGAGTGATACCTTTATTGGCTAACCAAAAAAATTATCATATTTGCTAGCTTTCAGAGCACAGAGGCCCCTTCATCAGATTTTGTGAACTTGTCTGATGAAGGGGCCTCTGTGCTCTGAAAGCTAGCAAATATAATAAAAAAAAATTCGGTTAGTCAATAAAGGTATCACTCCTATAATACTTTTGTCTTTTTTGACACGAAAGTATTTAACATCACGTGCATTAGCAACCACACTTAACTCTATAGAGTGCAAACTATAAACTCAAAAACCCTAGCCTGTTAACAATAAAACAAATATATTAAATTCTTACTGTTCTCTCAAATCTGTGCATTCATTTCATGATCGTTAATCTACTAGACAATTCATGAATAAAAAGGCTATGAATGTGGATCAAAGTAAACCCCAGGAATATAAACTGTTCTATATCTGCAAAAAAAAGAGAAAATCACCAATACATGTTATGACTGCCTTTGTTTTGTATCTGGCAGCAGTACCTATAATCCATCAGAGGTGCTGCTGCTGTCCTGCTCCTGAACTCTGCAACATGCCTGAAGGAGTTAATCTCCTTGTCTGATGCTAATTAGAACTGCACCTGTTGCACTGCTTTAAGTACCTGCCCCTAGCTGTGCTCTGAGCAGTTCATTCATTTGTTCCTGGCTGCTGCTATCCTGCTCCTGTGCTATTTGGTATATACATGCTGGACTGAACTTCTGTGTATGACCCCTGCCTGTACCTTGGACCTTGCCTGCTTGCCTGAGACCCCGAATAATTTGCCTGTACCTTGGACCACGCTGTTTTGCCTGTTGCCCTGACCTTTTGGACAGACTTCTGGACCTCGCCTATTTGCTTGATCTCTGCTTGGCTATTTGGATTTGTTTGTCTGGTCTCTATTTGATCCCTGGACTCTGTCTGCTTTCCTGGACAGCCTTGTGCCTTCTGGACTGGGGTAAACTTATTATACTTCTTCCTGCCATTTTTCTATACAATCTCTTTTGGAACCTGTTATCCGTGGATTTGAGTAATCTTTGTTAATATATTTACCTGAATAAAGACACTTTGCCTTACACTTCCGTTGCACTATGTGAATGCACTGGGATTCATAACAGTACACAGGTAAAGTAAATGTTTTTAAAACCAAAGTAATATAAGTTGTCTACTTGTCTCATAAAAACCAACCATACAAAGCCAGGTTAACCTCAATGGCTTGTATGATTGCTAATTGTCGAGACTCATAATCCATAGAGCAAGTGTTGTGCAGAGCATGCATAACGACAACCGGCCATGTGCTGCGCTTCATTAACTCAGCAAGGAAAGATCATCATCATCATCCTTTATTTATATAGCGCCACTATTTCCGCAGCGCTGTGTAAAGAACTCATTCACATCAGTCCCTGTCCCATTGGGGCTTACAGTCTAAATTCCCTAACACACACACACACACACACACACACACACACACAGACACAGACTATGGTAAATTTGTTAGCAGTCAATTAAGCTACTAGTATGTTTTTGGAGTGTGGGAGGAAACCGGAGCACCTGGAGGAAACCCATGCAAACACGGGGAGAACATACAAACTCCACACAGATAAGACCATTGTCAGGAATTGAACTCATGACCCCAGTGCTGTAAGGCAGAAGTGCTAACCACTATGCCACCGTGCTGCCCCAGATCAGATATTCATGTCACTATTTTAAGGTTTCATACCGGTTCCTCTGTTTAGCTTAACTCTTAGAGAAAAAGGCAGTCAACTACCAAATGCAAATTGGATTAAAAAGGGTAGTGTGCAATTGTTGTAAATATTTCACTTACTAAAAAATATTGTTTTCTTGAGCCACCTTACTTGCTTACTAGTCTCTCATTAGTCAACATAGGCCTAGAGCAGCACTTTATAATCAAAACAATATTTATTCTAAGCAACATTCATCAATATGACAGAAACTTAAGTTTTAATAACCTAGTGACTTCACTGCCAAAATGCCTTTTTGCTTTATTGACTTCTGTTTATTGCAGAATTAACCTTTGGGGTACTTGGAGACAAAATATATGTTCCACTGATAAACCCTTGTCATAGTTTTTGCCGCTAACAGTAAACAAATTTTCTGTACTGTGCCTGGAGTTCAAACTGTTCAGTGGCTGATTCTGGATGGCTATATTGTATGATTCATATTGTAATCAACTTTCACTTCACTTTTGATGCGTATATCACATCAGACATTGCCCAAAGTAGTTATTAAGGCACCTAAAAAAGCATTAAAATTCTATTATCGCGCAATTTTTGAATAAAACTTTGCTGAGACAGCCAAGGCAGTCAAGGCCACCACTACCATAAGGCGAACTTAGGCGGTGTTATCCCAATTGTAAAGCGCTACGGAATTTGGCGCTATATAAATGTTGATGATGATGGGAGTGTCACAGGCAAATGCCACATATTAAATTGGCGATAACAAGTATTGCGATGGAACATTTACTGCCGTGATGCTTGGTAAATAGACAAAGCATAAGGAAGCTTTTTCCTGTTAAAGCCCTGCAATAGCAGTGGTATCGCAGGAGGTGATTCCTCAATGTATAGGACAATGCCTATTGCAGGCAGAAACACCTGTTTTTGCAGCCCATAGTGTTTTTGACATATGATAAACATGCTCCTATATTATCACAAGAATTTTTGGAAGTATTTACAAGTTAAAGTGCACTTACACATAGTTTAGGCAGCCATACAGTTACCTGATCCACTATTCAAGAGCAAGCAACTTATCATTCAAACAAGTGATGTCTTTGAGGCACTTCTTGTGTTAATGAGGTATCGGTACCTATTAAACTAATAAGCTAAACTCTCATAAATGTTGGTTCAGCCCAGAAAATTCCTGCCCTCATTGTCTGTAGGTGATATGTGCCCATATGATTTGCAGAAAAGCATTTTATTTGGAAGTAGTAAACACTATTCAACTTATATTGCTTATGAAAATACTGTATAATCATTGTTGAACTTACACTTCTACTATATCTCTTCTATTATAGATGCTCTGCCCATTCTTTCATCTTCCCCTTTTAGATCATTCTTGTGTCTAGACTGTATTCAGTGCCACTCACTTAGTGAAGCAAATCTGTTCATAAATTATTAAACGAGATAATGTTGATTTATAGTAACAGGAGTTCTTTAAAACACAAGGCTCAGCTTCAAAAGTCATAATGCCATGCCAGTATATTGGACGCAACCACACAGAATTATAGTCAAAGACGTCGGCTGTTCAGGGTTCTTGGAATGGTTTCCTTGAGAAACCAGTCAGATAAATTGTCTGAATCTAGGTCTAAACAGGACATAAATGATGCTCAGACTGTGAACAAATAGACTGAAAGCGTGAATTTAGAGTTTAATAAATATAATGTAAAAATAAAGAGGGAAAACAATAGACAATACATTGATGAATACAATAACCAGGGCATCCAAGAGCAACCACGGGCTCTGGTGAGACCATTTTTTGGACCCCTTTCCAGTCTGCATTTGCACTAGCTGTGCGGCTCATATGGGGCAGTTACTGGGCGGATGGTGATCAGAGCACCATCCATCCCTCATATGGGGCAGTTACTGGGCGGATGGTGATCAGAGCACCATCCATCCCTACCTTCACTGCCACTACCAGGTCCCCAAGAGTGGCCCATATTATGGTGCATTGTACCCCTACCCCCCACCCCTCTGTGCATGATAAACTTCATGAATATACACAACATCTGATAAATAATGGAAGATGGGATATAATCGAGTCCAGGATGTAAACCAGAGCAATATGGTAGGACAACAAAACAGACTTTAATGTCCAGACAGCTGATAATGTCATAGTTGAAAACTGTCCCTAATTTTTGTAAAAGAAGGTATTTCCTTTTATCTGTTCTAATTCTCTAAGATTTATGACTTAAAAAGCATTTCAGTTAACCATTTAAAATGCAAATTTTTAACTAAAATTGCTTTGTAAAGATAGATCCATAATAATAAAAGTGGCAGACAAGGGTGGTGGAGTGGTCATCCAAAATTTGTATGACTATCTTCTAGAAGCAAAACGTCTAATAACAGATTTCTATAAAACTATACCATCAAACCCCAATATTCAATATCAAAAGAGTTCTTGCTCACTTACTAGACACTACACTAAAGGAATTATTGCCAAAGAAGTTAAAGATTTACTTTACCCAATTATCCCCACCTATTATTACCTCCAAACAATTTATAAATCTCTTATTTACCCCCTGGATGTCCCATTATTACCTGTATTGGTTCCCTCACCTTAGATCTTTATTTTTATGTTGATTATTTTCTTCAGTCTTTACCTACTTCTCTTCCCTCTCACATTAGAGAGACTACGCAATTCTTGCACTTCATACAACACCAATATTCTCGACAAAGGTATAGAGGTAGTCAAATATTATTTAGATCAACAAAAATAATAGCACTTCTATCGAATCTTCATCAGAAGTTTCTTTTTTCATCTATAGAATGTACTTTAACACATAATTATTTCATTTTTTATCATAAATTTTATTTACAAACACATGGCACAGCGACGGGGACCAGGTTCAACCCTAGCTTTGCCAATCTCTATGAGTCGTATGGAGCAGGACCTTATGTGGGATGTCAAGTTATATAGATGACCTAGTTTTCATATGGAGGGGTGACTCGAATTCTATCACCAATTTTCTCACATATCTTAATAAAAATACATAGAATCTTACCTTTACTGGATCATCAGATGATTTACCTATTAATTTTTTAGACATTGTACTTGAAGTTGTATATAATCATACACAAACCTACACTTACCAGAAAGAAGCTGATGTTATGAATACTTTGGTATTGGTTTGCATCAAAACAAAATGAGTCAGTGGTTGGTGAAGAGTATAGTAGTTTACTGCAGGATAAACACTAGTAGCAAAACAATTGTGGAGGTTCCAAACTGCAGAAGGAATAATGCAAAACAAAACAGAATAAAAAAATAGCAGGGAATAAACAAAACTCAGACGAGGTAATGCAGAAAATAAAGAAACACAATCCAAGTGCAGCTGGGTAAAAAGAAACAGTCTCAGAACTAATATGGCTAACTGGTAAAAGCAGGAGCAAAGGAATCCCACAATATGGATGATACAAGACAAAGGCAATGGCAATGGCAGAGAAATGATCCTGGGAGAATGCAGAAATGGTGGTAGCCGGTAGAGCAGGGATGCACAAGATCTAATACTGGAAGCAGACAGTGCCAAATACAGGATCAAGACAAGAACAATTAATGATCATCAATGTGCAATGTTTGTTATATATTATAAGGCAGTAGGGCAGGTGCTGGTGATAATCATGAAAGGAGGTTAACTTCTGCAGACTAGGAGCAAATAGTTCAAAGAGCAGCATCTATGGTAAGACAGAGGTACTGCGGAGGGAATATATCACAGAGTCCTAACAGTTGATACTAACAACTTTATATATTTTCAGAGCAATCATCATAAAAATTGGCTTTAAAATATACAATCTGGCCTATTTAAAAAGATTACATAGAAATTGAAAACTGATTAATAAATTACCATGTAGCTCTTTAGATAAATCTTTAAAATATGTTTTTCAACTTAATAGAGAAAAAAGTAAAAAAATCTGAAAGATAAAGACACTAATTATGGCTTTAACAAAACTAATATTTTTGTTTCAAGATTTAACAACTGTTCGAACTAAATAAAAAAGATTATTAATTATAATCATGATATCTTATGTTTAGATCCCTTGTTAAAATCTGATCTAGGACTAAAAGACAAGGTGGTCTTCAAAAAAAATTAGAAACCTTTGCAATTTCTTAGATCCCAGTCACTAAGGAAAAAGTTATTCCTCTTCAGTGAAATAAGATTCATGATTGGTTTACAAAATCAATAACAACGATAGGCTGCTATAAATAAGGGGGAAAGAAATGTATAACATGTGGCTAAATGCAACACCAGGACCATTTGGAATCTTTTATTACCAAGAGAAAATTGTCTATACAATCCTTTATTGCAATACAAACTATATTATTTATATAAACAAAAAAGATACAAATGGCGCTATAACACCATACCAGTACAGAAATAGTATAGTCTTGAACTGGTTCCTTCCAAAAACACACTTCCCCTGTGCGGGCGGCTGCCAATCCTCTGTAAACCAAGCGGTGTAGCAGGAAAAAATCTAGAATGAGAATGAGGGAGGAGGCGCACAATAGTGTAGTACAATAATAAAATGGAGCCAAACAGGAGTCCAGAAGAGGAACCTAATCACCAAAGTAGAGTAAACCAGAAAGTTCCACCGGATAAACACCCACAGATGCTGATGTAGATGACAGAAATGTGAGCTATTATAGCTGGTGAGGAATCACACAGAGCCGCATATCACTCAGTAAATTCCATGAGACACTGTACTAGATAAGGAACACCCAGGTCACACTGGTGCAGGTGTATACGTACCAGAAGCAAAAACTTTAAGGCTTATCTGTAAAGATGTCCTGCAGACTGTAATGGTTAAATCACTCTTCAGCCACAGCGGGATAACCAGTTGATTGCCTCAGAGAATAAACAAGGGAACACAGATATAGTATCCCAAAAATTCACATTTATTAAAAAAAGTAGTCACTTACACATCTAGAAGCAGATAACAAGCCTATCTGGTCAGCGATGGCAGTATGGTAAATGAAACAGCAGTATCTCAAAGCGTTTCGTCTGTAAACAGACTTCATCAGGAGAAAAGACAGACGTTGAGATACTGCTGTTTCATTTACCACACTGCCATCGATGACCAGATAGGCTTGTTATCTGCTTCTGGATGTGTAAGTGACTAAATTGGGCCCATCACCGGCCATCCACTTTCGGGCTATAATGACCTTATGTCACTCACCGGACTGTGAGTGCTTCTTCCCGGACATTTAGGAACCGTGGCCGTCCTCCATCCTGAGGGACTGCGCATGCGCAGCCCTTTCTATACCTCCAGTGTATGTTCCTTTAACTTAATTGGCAGATCAGGCAACCTCCCTATATTAAGCACCTGTGGTCATCACCACATTGCCTGATCTTGGAGTCTCATTCCCCATGAGTCTCTGAAGGTGTTCCTGTGTTTCCTCGTTTATTCAGCCCAGCTGATTCCTGTGGTTTCCAAACCACTTCTACCTCTGTGGTTTCCAAACCACTTCTACTACTGTGGTTCCCATACCACTTCTACCATCTACTGTATCATCGTGACTGTGAGCTGATTCCTATCCGCTGCCTCCGTGCACTACAGTCTTCTAACCACTTCAACTCTACCTTGTATCATTGGGACTGTTAGCTGATGCCTATCCGCTGCCTCCGTGCACTACAGTCTTCTAACCACTTCAACTCTACCTTGTATCATTGGGACTGTTAGCTGATGCCTATCCGCTGCCTCCGTGCACTACAGTCTTTCATTCACATCCACTCACCTGTTCATGATTGTGACTGCCAGCTGATTCCTATCCGCTGCCTCCGTGCACTACAGGCTTCAACCTGCAACTCGTCTGTGTTTCATCATCGTGACTGTTTGGCTGATTTCTATCCGCTGCCTCCGTGCACTACAGTCTTCAACCTGCAACTCGTCTGTGTTTCATCATCGTGACTGCTAGCTGATTCCTATCCGCTGCCTCCGTGCACTACAGTCTTCAACCTGCAACCCGTCTGTGTTTCATCGTGACTGTTTAGCTGATTCCTATCCGCCGCCTCTGTGCGCTTCAGTCTTCAGCCCTTGTCAACTCTCCCGTGTTTCCTTGAGTCTGCTGCCACTATTGCTACCCGCTACTCTCCGTGATCAACTGTTCCAGTTCAACTCTGCTCTGGTGTCCTATCGTTACTGCACCTGCTGGTTGCTATTGGCTACCTCCGTGTTCCCGCAGAGACCCGCTGCTGTTACTTCTCAGCGCTACGCATCCATCTACTGCTGATCCGCTCTCCACGCCTTCCTGGATTCCCTGCTGGTCTACCTACCTGTGCGCTGCACCTGCTAGACCACCGCTTCACCCATCCAGGGACTTTGCATCCTGCCGGCCTCCTGCCGTTCAGGTATCTCTGCACTTCTGTCTGACTGCCTTCTCCTGAACCACGGTATGCATACTTCCCATTGACTGTGCTGTGTATTGCATACCTTGCTGGACTGTGTTGGTTCTCCTCTGGAGTGTACTATCCGCTGAGTCTATTGCCATCATTGACTGTGTTATCTCATGCTGGATTACTTCAAGAGACTTTCTATATTGGCAGTGTTGTTCAGTCATTTATACATTTATATTGTGCATATTACTGTGGATCAAAGTCAAGGTGCCCGTGTATATATTGTGTTGCAGTCTCTCCCCGTGCACCTCCTCACATATATATTCAGTGGTACAACTTGCTAGTGGCAGACCACTGACCCCTGTTTCCAGTTTCACCTGCTCCAGTATCCTCTCACATAGCAGTGGTACAACTTGCTAACGCAGACCACTGACTCCCCGGATACCTCCACTTGGATTCCATTCCTTCACTCAGACAGCGGTACAACTTGCTATCCGCAGACCGCTGACTCTCATCACCTCCTCGTTTCTGTTGGACATTCCTCCTCACTATAGCAGTGGTACAACTTGCTACCGCAGACCACTGACTACCTTCACGTGTCCTTTGTCCATACAGTTCCTCGTGTATTACTACCTCCATATTGCCAGTGCTGCTAGTCATAGACTTTCCTGAGCATCTCATCATCTGCTATTTCCTGTTCCGTGATCACCCTGCTACCAGAGTACCATATTACCACCTATACTGCTCTGGTAAGCCTATCACCTGGTGATCCCTGGGTAAAGACTCCTAGTGCCCGTGACAGTAAGATCAGGCCATGACAGACCCAGATACGGAACCTACTGCTAAAGAGATGCTGCAGCATCTGGTCAGCCGTGTGGAGCAACAGGATGCTCGCCAACAGCTGTTACTTCAATGTTACCAATCATTAACCTCCCAAGGAACATCTGGACAGACTGTTACAGCTAATATTGAAGCTCCTGTGCTTTCCTCCGTTTCCCCAGTGCCATCCCAGGTGTCTACAGCTCCTACGCTTCACCTGCCTACTCCGTCAAAATATGACGGGGACCCCAAAACTTGTAGAGGTTTCCTTAACCAATGTTCAGTCCATTTTGAACTCCAACCTCAAAATTTTTCTACCCATCGTTCCAGAGTGGCCTATCTTATCTCATTGTTTTCGGGACAAGCCCTGGCTTGGGCCTCCCCCCTGTGGGAAAGAAACGATCCAATTCTACAAGATAGTGCCAAATTCATTTCCACGTTCCGAAGTGTGTTCGATGAACCAGGTCGTGTGACCTCCGCTGCTTCCAGCATTCTTCGTTTGCGACAAGGCTCCCATACAGTAGGACAGTATGTCATTCAATTTAGGATCTTAGCCTCTGAACTTCAGTGGAACACTGAAGCATTAGTTGCCGCCTTCTGGCAGGGGCTCTCCGATAAAATTAAAGATGCACTGACTACCCAAGAGCTTCCTTCGTCACTAGAAGATTTGATCTCTCTTTGCCATCGTGTAGATATGAGATTTCGTGAAAGAGAGTCTGAGAAAACAACAGCTGTCAAAGCACCTCTTCGTTTAAACCCTCAATTTCGTCCAGCTCCATCCTCTGTGATTCCCATGGAGATAGGACGTTCCAAATTATCTTCAGAGGAAAGGAAACGAAGAGTAAAGAATAGACTCTGTATCTATTGTGCTGATTCCACGCATATGCTCAGCTCTTGCCCTAAGAGATCGGGAAATGCCAGGCCCTAACTAGTTCTGGAGAGGTGAAGTTAGGGTCCCTGGAGTCCTCTCCATTGTCTATGAAATCTAAAGTCTGCGCTTTTGATGTTACGATTTCCTTTGCTACCAAATCCTTTGAGTCACAGGCATTGATTGATTCCGGAGCAGCAGGAAATTTCATTTCTAAATCACTAGTGAATCAATGGTCCCTACCAGTGATCACTTTAAAAACACCCATTACTGTGACGGCTATAGATGGATCACGCCTCATCAATGGTCTCATCACCCAGAGTACGTCTCCAGTAACCCTTCAGATTGGTGTACTACACCATGAAGAAATTTCGTTTTTAATTCTTCCAGTTACGACAAGTCCGATTGTCTTAGGCCTTCCATGGCTTCAGTGTCACTCTCCCCAGATTGACTGGCGCACCCCTCAAGTTACGTCTTGGGGGTCTGAATGTCACCATCGTTGTCTCTCTCAAGTTATTCCTCTTAAAGTACAGCGATCTTCCATCTCATCTTCCTCCCCGGGACTCCCTCCTCAGTATGCTTCATTTGCCGATGTGTTTGATAAAGCTCAGTCTGAACGTCTTCCTCCTCATCGTTCTTGGGATTGTCCGATCGACCTTCTACCTGGCAAGACTCCTCCCAGGGGTCGGGTCTATCCTCTCTCGTTACCTGAAACTCAAGCCACATCTGAGTACATACAGGAGAATCTCCAGCGTGGGTTCATTCGACCTTCCACCTCTCCCGCTGGAGCTGGGTTCTTCTTCGTCAAAAAGAAGGATGGATCATTACGCCCTTGTATAGATTTTCGTGGACTCAACGCCATTACTATCAAGAATCGGTATCCCATTCCGCTGATCACTGAGCTATTTGATCGCATCAAGGGAGCTCGGATATTTACTAAGTTGGATCTTCGTGGTGCTTACAATTTAATTAGAATCCGTTCCGGTGACGAATGGAAGACCGCGTTTAACACCAGAGATGGGCATTACGAATATTTAGTAATGCCCTTCGGGCTGTGTAATGCCCCCGCTGTTTTCCAGGGTTTCATCAATGAGATCTTTCGGGACTTATTATATGTATGTGTCGTTGTCTACCTAGACGACATATTGATCTTCTCACAGGACCTGCCTTCTCATCACCAACATGTGGCAGAGGTCCTCTCCAGACTACGGAAAAACTCGTTGTTCTGTAAATTGGAAAAATGTTCATTCGAGTTACCCCAGATTCCATTCTTGGGGTATATAGTTTCCGGAGTTGGCCTGAAGATGGATCCAGACAAAGTAAATGCTGTACTACATTGGCCTCAGCCAACTACTCTTCGTGCCATCCAGCGTTTCTTAGGTTTTGCCAATTACTATAGACGCTTCATTCAAGACTTTTCATCCATTGCATCTCCCATTGTGGCCCTAACTCGGAAAGGGGCTAATACTAAGCAATGGTCATCTGAGGCTCTCCAAGCCTTTCAAATCCTCAAAGAGGCCTTCTCGTCTGCTCCCATTCTGCGACAGCCTGATGTGACACTCCCCTTCTTCCTAGAAGTAGATGCCTCTAATGTGGGCTTAGGAGCTATTCTCTCCCAACGCTCGGAGCAACAAAAATTACATCCTTGTGCCTTCTACTCTCGGGGTCTTCTGCCCGCAGAGAAAAATTATACTATCGGGGACAAGGAGTTGCTGGCCATCAAAGCTGCATTAGAGGAATGGAGATACTTGTTGGAAGGAGCTCGCCATCCGGTGACGATCTTCACGGATCATAAGAACTTGTCATATTTGCAATCTGCTCAATGCTTGAACCCTCGTCAAGCAAGATGGTCTCTTTTCTTTTCCCGTTTTGAATTAATTATAACCTTCAAACCAGCCGCTAAGAACAAGAAAGCTGACGCTCTATCTCGAGCTTTTGTGACGTCCTCTGATGTAGAAGAGGTTCCCAACCATGCTATTCTAGACCCCAAATGTATTTCTCTGGCTGCTTCATCCACCAAAATGCTACCATTTGGGAAGACCCTTGTGCCTCCTACTCTGAGGAGGAGAATCCTTTCGTGGTTCCATGCCTCTCGTTTTTCTGGACACGCCGGTGAACACAAGACCTTTGAGATTCTCTCTCGTAGTTACTGGTGGCCTTCAATGAGGAGAGACGTCAAAGAGTTTATTGCTTCCTGTGATTTATGTTCTCAGTTCAAATCCTCCCGCAGAACTCCAGCAGGGTTGCTGCGACCACTACCCATTCCGTCCAAGCCTTGGACCCATATTAGTATGGATTTCGTTACTGATTTGCCACCAAGTAAGAATCACAATACTATTTGGGTAGTGGTAGACAGATTTTCGAAGATGGCCCATTTCGTCCCTCTGTCCGGTTTACCTTCCTCGTCTACTCTGGCTGAACATTTCATTAAAGAAATCTTCCGCATCCATGGATGTCCGTCTGAGATTGTGTCGGATAGAGGAGTACAATTCGTTTCCAGATTCTGGCGGGCCCTTTGTAAAACCTTGGGCATACGATTAGCACTCTCATCGTCTTACCATCCGCAATCTAACGGACAAACGGAACGAGTCAATCAAGATCTTGAGACTTTTATTAGGATGTTCTCTTCAGCCAACCAAGATAACTGGGTAGAATTGCTCCCTTGGGCTGAATTCGCCCATAACAACATGTACCATGAGTCATCATCCAAAACTCCATTCTTTGTGGTCTACGGTCACCATCCGTCTTTTCCGGAATTTCCTGCCCTCCCGCCCACCCAAGTTCCTGCTGTGGAGACTGCTTGTCAAACCTTCAAAAATATCTGGTCTCAGGTCAAAACCTGTTTAAAGAAGACATCTAATAAATATAAGTCTTTCGCAGATAAGAAGAGGCGGGCTATTCCACCACTAAAAATTGGAGATCGTGTCTGGTTATCTACCAAAAATATTCGTTTGAAGGTTCCATCTATGAAATTCGCCCCTCGTTTTATTGGTCCATATAGGATCATTCAAGTTATCAATCCAGTATGTGTTAAACTTCTTCTTCCTAAGAATCTTCGGATTTCCAATGCCTTCCATGTGTCCTTGCTCAAACCTCTCATCATCAACCGTTTCTCGACTCCTCCCTCAGCACCGCAGCCAGTTCAAGTTCATCAGGAGGAGGATTTCGAGATTACTGAGGTATTGGATGCAAAAATTTCGCGAGGAGTCCTCCGTTTCCTCGTTCATTGGAAGGGCTTTGGTCCTGAAGAGCGTTCATGGATCAAAGCTGAAGATCTTAATGCTCCTGCCCTTCTGAAGAAGTTTTATTCCAAAAATCCGGACAAGCCCGGTTCCAGGCGTTCTGTGCCCACCTTTAAAAGGGGGGGTACTGTCACTCACCGGACTGTGAGTGCTTCTTCCCGGACATTTAGGAACCGTGGCCGTCCTCCATCCTGAGGGACTGCGCATGCGCAGCCCTTTCTATACCTCCAGTGTATGTTCCTTTAACTTAATTGGCAGATCAGGCAACCTCCCTATATTAAGCACCTGTGGTCATCACCACATTGCCTGATCTTGGAGTCTCATTCCCCATGAGTCTCTGAAGGTGTTCCTGTGTTTCCTCGTTTATTCAGCCCAGCTGATTCCTGTGGTTTCCAAACCACTTCTACCTCTGTGGTTTCCAAACCACTTCTACTACTGTGGTTCCCATACCACTTCTACCATCTACTGTATCATCGTGACTGTGAGCTGATTCCTATCCGCTGCCTCCGTGCACTACAGTCTTCTAACCACTTCAACTCTACCTTGTATCATTGGGACTGTTAGCTGATGCCTATCCGCTGCCTCCGTGCACTACAGTCTTCTAACCACTTCAACTCTACCTTGTATCATTGGGACTGTTAGCTGATGCCTATCCGCTGCCTCCGTGCACTACAGTCTTTCATTCACATCCACTCACCTGTTCATGATTGTGACTGCCAGCTGATTCCTATCCGCTGCCTCCGTGCACTACAGGCTTCAACCTGCAACTCGTCTGTGTTTCATCATCGTGACTGTTTGGCTGATTTCTATCCGCTGCCTCCGTGCACTACAGTCTTCAACCTGCAACTCGTCTGTGTTTCATCATCGTGACTGCTAGCTGATTCCTATCCGCTGCCTCCGTGCACTACAGTCTTCAACCTGCAACCCGTCTGTGTTTCATCGTGACTGTTTAGCTGATTCCTATCCGCCGCCTCTGTGCGCTTCAGTCTTCAGCCCTTGTCAACTCTCCCGTGTTTCCTTGAGTCTGCTGCCACTATTGCTACCCGCTACTCTCCGTGATCAACTGTTCCAGTTCAACTCTGCTCTGGTGTCCTATCGTTACTGCACCTGCTGGTTGCTATTGGCTACCTCCGTGTTCCCGCAGAGACCCGCTGCTGTTACTTCTCAGCGCTACGCATCCATCTACTGCTGATCCGCTCTCCACGCCTTCCTGGATTCCCTGCTGGTCTACCTACCTGTGCGCTGCACCTGCTAGACCACCGCTTCACCCATCCAGGGACTTTGCATCCTGCCGGCCTCCTGCCGTTCAGGTATCTCTGCACTTCTGTCTGACTGCCTTCTCCTGAACCACGGTATGCATACTTCCCATTGACTGTGCTGTGTATTGCATACCTTGCTGGACTGTGTTGGTTCTCCTCTGGAGTGTACTATCCGCTGAGTCTATTGCCATCATTGACTGTGTTATCTCATGCTGGATTACTTCAAGAGACTTTCTATATTGGCAGTGTTGTTCAGTCATTTATACATTTATATTGTGCATATTACTGTGGATCAAAGTCAAGGTGCCCGTGTATATATTGTGTTGCAGTCTCTCCCCGTGCACCTCCTCACATATATATTCAGTGGTACAACTTGCTAGTGGCAGACCACTGACCCCTGTTTCCAGTTTCACCTGCTCCAGTATCCTCTCACATAGCAGTGGTACAACTTGCTAACGCAGACCACTGACTCCCCGGATACCTCCACTTGGATTCCATTCCTTCACTCAGACAGCGGTACAACTTGCTATCCGCAGACCGCTGACTCTCATCACCTCCTCGTTTCTGTTGGACATTCCTCCTCACTATAGCAGTGGTACAACTTGCTACCGCAGACCACTGACTACCTTCACGTGTCCTTTGTCCATACAGTTCCTCGTGTATTACTACCTCCATATTGCCAGTGCTGCTAGTCATAGACTTTCCTGAGCATCTCATCATCTGCTATTTCCTGTTCCGTGATCACCCTGCTACCAGAGTACCATATTACCACCTATACTGCTCTGGTAAGCCTATCACCTGGTGATCCCTGGGTAAAGACTCCTAGTGCCCGTGACACCTTAGCTAATACAAGGAGGTTGGTGATGCATCTGCTTGCATTTCTGCCAATTAGTAAATCCACTCCGATACCAAACACACAGGTCTTAGAAAATAGCAAAGGGATACTGATGCCTGTATCCCATATACCCTCACCACCTCCGCCCAAAAGTCCCCAAAATGGACAGTCCCAAAGGAGGTGCCAGAAGTCAGCAGGAGTTCCTCCACAGTTTGGACATTCAGAGTTAGTTCTGACACCTATCTGTTGCAGACTGTGCGGGGAGTAATAGACTCTGTGTATTATGTATAACTGCACCTGCCTAAACCTGGTACAGGAAGTGGCCTCCCTGGCAGTGTCAAGAATGGCACTCCAGTTATCGTCATCTAAGGGGCCTAAGTCCACCTCCCACCTCTTCCACAGGCCAACCAAGTCATCAGGAGCAAGTAAAGAAAGGACATTGGCATAGAGAATGGAGATGGTCTTGGTTGTGCCCACCTGTCCCAGAAGCAAACGGAGAGGGACCATGCTACCGTTGGAATATTTCACTTAAGAAATATAATCTTGGGAATACACTGTCATTTTCATGAGAAAAATAATAGTTACCCCAAGGGAAATAAATTGAAAGGACTTGAAACGATCACCCCACAGATAGAGGGGATGATAGATATAATAGATTTTGTCTTAGAGAATCATTCTGGATCCATCAGGTTAGTACCTTGCAACCCGATGGTCTAAACCAGGCCTGTCCAACCTGCGGCCCTCCAGGTGTTGTGAAACTACAAGTCCCAGCATGCCCTTCCAGCTATCAACTGGTTGTCTACAGGCAAAGCATGCTGGGGCTTGTAGTTTCACAACACCTGGAGGGCCGCAGGTTGGACAGGCCTGGTCTAAACAAATACTTAGCTCTTGATGTTGGGTGACACATATTTATTTAGATATTACAGTTTGTTTTATTATAACTATATATAGAAAATTTGATTGCCTTCTATGTATATCTGTTCTATTTATAAAAAGACTAAATATGGATCATTTCAAAGGTATACAGGATGTAATGTAATTCATATGGATAGAAATATACATCATAGGAGAGTGAAACAGATATATTCTACAAATGAAATCTTGCCAAGTTATATATGTTTATAATATTGAACAAAGATAACTATCAGAAAATAGTTTATATATAATTTTTCCAGCACTTTTAATCCATAAATGGAGCCACTTATGTGATAATTAGGAGACACTAGACAATATATCCCCTGTAATAATACTCTGCTATGAGCAGGGGCAAACGCAGGATTTGTAGAGGGGGGTTTCCACACCACGCCGCCAGTGGGCATGACAAGCATTAATGGGGGCGTAGCTATAATTTCAGACCGTGCTTGGCTGCCCTCCAACTTTTCCTATCCCCATAATATACATGGGCAACGCTTTGTGCACTACTGTAAGATGCACGTAGCTCTCCCTTTTCAAGCAGAGTCGTGTGAAGCGGGGGCAGGGTCCAGCCACCTCAATTATACAGTACCCCAGGTTTGGAGGGGGGTTTCCAGTCACTAGCAAACCCCCTCTCGGTTTGCCTATGATGAGGATCCAGATCGGATATATATTAGTTGATCATACCAGCTCACTGAGATCATAACTCAAAATAGTTGCAGTCTTATTAAGGACCAGTATTATATTTGAATTGTATCAATGTTACAGTTTTATATGTTTGGTGTTAAAAATGTATTATATGTGTTCTAAATAAATGTACATTTATCTTACAAATAGTTGCAACATTAGTATTATTATGAACAATGTTGGTATTTCGTCTTAGAATTTCAGCACAGTCTCCAATATCTTCTTTATGCCTACACATTTTTATATTTCAGGTTTGCACAAACCTCGGAAGACAGCAGCTTATCTCTGTTAGTAGCCACATGCTATTCTACCCCTTAGTTGCTGGTCTACTTGGCTCCTAATTAGCACTCTAGCACTTAATGAGTGTCACGGAGTTAACACTGAAATTATCCCTGACTGGTATTAGCGCAACTAAACAGGGAAGCACGAGTCTAATGCACCCCCGATGTTCACCGGGAACCCCCACAAGGAGGAATGGACTTGGCTGTGTGAGGTGCGTTGGTCCCGTTCTCCCAGATAGTCACCAGTGCAGGCGATGAGAGAAGAATGGTTGGACAGTCCGAATCAAGCCAATGCAACACAGTACAACGGAGGTAACCAGAAGAGTAGTCAGAGTGAGCCAGCGGTCAAAACCAGAATAAGCAGTGCAGTACCAAACAGAATCCACAGGGAAGGTCAATAACAAGCCGAATCATAAACCAAGTAGCAATAGAACAAACAGGAACGCTAGAGCAGGGTGAATACTCTGGCACCTTAATGGCGCCAGAGTGAGGTTTAAATAGAGGGAAGTGCCTCCTGATTGGAGCCTGCGATCAGAACACAGCTGACCTCTGACAGGCTGAGAACAGCGTCCCGTTGTCTAGCAACGGGACGCAAGGTATTGCGCATGCGTGCGCTGTGACGCCAGGACCCAGAAGAGCTTCTCGTTGCTAGGCAACGGGATGCAAGTGAGCGGAGAGAGGCGTCCTTCTCCGGCACCTATGAGGGGTGCAGAGGCGGTGCCTGAAATGAGTAGGAAACTTTTTTTCCTTCATGACACCAACCTGATGATGCTGTCAACGACCTGGCTGTAGCTTAGTGTCTATACTGTCAGGATCATGTAGTAAACTAAGTAACAAGAGTCGTAGATGAGATAGGGGAAGTATTGCACAGCTACACATAACTAGAATAATGGGCACAACATCATTTTCTGATGTGAATAAATGACATGGTAGCTATGTACAGACTCTGAATACAATTCAACGAAACACATTCTCATTCAGATTGTCGTCTCTGTAATTATCTCACAGTGTAATAGTTGGTAAAGCACCATGTTGGCCTTTGACAGTTTCCTCCTAAGATATCTATGTCCCTTCTCTACTCCATGTGGCATGACACGACATACTATCTCACTTCACTGGAACGGGTGATCCTTTTGACTACTGTACGTGACCTAAGTTCTCCCCTCTAGAACTCACATAAGTCTCTCACAGACCAATGCTCTTGGCCTGGCTCTCACATAGATCAGGTTCAGATGCACTTATGTAGAAATCAACACATGCTCTGCCTAACTTCTCTCCTGCATCTCCCATAGATTGTAAGCTTGCGAGCAGGGCCTTCTCACCTCTTTGTCTGTTTTACCCAGTTTGTTTATTAGTTTACTGTGTTTGTCCCCAATTGTAAAGCACTACGGAATATGTTGGCGCTATATAAATAAATGATGATGATGATGATGCATCTCACTCATGACTCTTCAAGCCTTCCCTCTTGTAACCTCCCTTGTTTATCTCTGCTCTCAATTCCACCCCCAGGCATCACATACAAACTTCCACAAGGAGGCATTACAGTTCTTTTGCATTGCAATTATGCATACATTTTGTGATGTGTGCATTAATGTAATGTATTATGTAGTGTTTTACTCACACAGTACAATAAAAGCCTTTGCTTGTTAACTACTGTATGGTTGTAGCATTCATCTTCATTTCTTGGGTAACCTATTTTATGTCATGCACATATATCCTGAATGATTATTGATTCATATATGAGATTTATACTAGGAATGTCTTCCTAATTTTCAATGTATTTCTGTTTGAATGTTTCACAGGACTAATCACATATCTAAATGTTTTGTTTAAGCTTTCCAAAGGCCATTCACAGCTACAACTGCTTTGTGTGACAGACCCAGCCAAAGAGCTTGTTTCTTTTATTTACAGTATCTACAGTGTCATGTTTTGTTCACACTGGGCCTATGTGGTTCCAACACTATGGGGTATATGCATCAAGGACATCAACCCTTAAAATTATGCACAAACAGCTGTTTTGTGGGTATGTATTAACTGCCTAACAGAGGATATATCGCAGAAATTTCCTCCCTTCAGGCAAATACCGTGCAGCATCGCAGTCCCCATTATTTTCTATGGGTACAGCAATCACCAGCAATGCAGAAAGCTACAAAAAGATAAACTTTTTGCAGTTCTCCCCTGTTAGCTAATGCCATCCTGAGATGGAGTTATCAGCACAAATCAATGGGTAAGTGGAGAGACCCACTTTGGTCCCAGCCACGATCACAAAGTCTCTCGCTCCAGCCGGAAAGGTAATTGACAGCAGCACAGTGCCTGCATGCAGTCAGCAGGAGATTTATCTCTCTCTACATCTGTGAACTTTGTTCCAGTGTGTAGCTATCACTATTGTTATTAGAGTTATTTTTTGGATGCTCACGCCCGCATCTCAATTCCTCTTTCTGCCCACTGATGACTGATGAGGAGGTGGGATTGGTGTCTTTGGGCTGTCAGCACGCATCACGTCTGCCGAAGCGATACAGATACTACCAGCTCCATGGTGCAAGGTCTGTAAGAGGTGCAGGGTGCATCTGTGGACAGGGCCAGTGATAGGGTCATTGGCGCCCCAGGCACACTTTCACAACCCGTGCCCCCCCCCCCACTCCCAGGCACACTTTCACAAACCGCGCCCCCCCCCCCCAGGCACACTTTCACAATCCGCGCCCCCCTCCCCCCATCTCAATCCGCGCCACCCCCCCCCCCCACGTCTTTCCTTACCTTTAATTGCCTCCATAAAGCTGCTCCTCTCTGCTCCATCTTCTCCTCTCCACTCACTGACACTGTCGGGCCATGATGATGATGTCACGTCCAACAGTCAGTGAGTGGAGGGGAGGAGACGGAGCAGAGAGGCGGCGGTGGTGATCCATAGCCCCTTCCCCCTCCCCGTGGATTTATCGGAAGCTGTGCGGTGCCCAGTTTTAAAGTAATTTTAATTCTGTGGCCCCCTCCAGAGCCCTGCGCCCTAGGCAACTTGCCTAATGGGAGCACCGGGTCTGCCTGTGGAGGGATCCTCCTGTGCCACTGCCCTAGGCAAATAATGCTGTGCATTCGCTTCTGCCGCTGTCTGTCTGCTCCCCCTCCTCCAAAAGTGTGGAAGAGGAGGGGGTTTTCATAGCGGACGACAAACCTGGGGAGCATTGATACATAGCTGTGGAAAACCATTATGTAGCGCTGCATTTTGAAGGGATACATTATAATAGTTTCCGCAGCCCTACTGGCACCAATGATACATAGACTGACATTTCATTTCTGTACATATGTAATCTCAACAGCAGTCCCCTGAGCCATCTTTATATTTTTTTAAATTAAACAAAGAAATTGAATTTCATATGCTTAGCTATAATAAACAGAATGTTCACTTTTATTAGTGTTACTTGTAAATATATGCATGATAGAAGCAACTATGAATGTGGAAGGCTCGCTTTTGGGCAGAACCCAGGTCTCTTGAAGTCTAGAAGTGCCGCTTAAAGTACTCTTGCACTGCAAAGTATGCTGCCGCTTTATACATAAAGAATAAAAGTAATATACACTGTATGGAGCTGCTGAGCTTGACTAGCATAAAAAACTATGAACAAGCAACTGCATATATTACAGACATGCTCATTTTTTAAGACATCATCTAATGCAATAATAAAGCTGTGTACATTATTAATATTAAAAGCAGTACATGGCATAAAATCTATAGTTGTCCACTTACATTTCATCTCTAACTGCAGTGATGGAAATATGCAATTAGGACTTATTATAGTACTTAAGTCAGGTACTGTACAGTACACAGAACAGCTAACTGATAACAAGAACATTTATTGAACAAAAAAAAATAATGAAGTTATGATATTATAATCCAACTCTGACTTCTTGTAGCGTCAGCTGATAGCAATCCAGGTCTCAGCAAAAGTGAAATATTCAATAGAGGCAGCTGGCTTGAAGTACAGGGGTTAACTGCAATGTATATCTCCAGTTGTCAGCAGTCTTCAATAAGTGAGAGGTACAAACAAGCAAGAGAGCAAAATACACTGATGCAACTCCCAGCTTCTTTCAACATATCTGGTCTTCTGCAACTTCTCAGAGCAGGTTGATTAACTTACTGGCCAGTTTGCTAGCTCCTCATATGAAGACATGCTGTTTGTAGCTGTTTCCTCAAGTGGAAGGTAAGTTGTGCTCCTCAACAAGCTGAATGTTTTGTAATGATATACAGCATTACTCTGAATCATTGTCACATTTAGGCGAGAAAGACTTCTGTGTTCAAATGTTGGCTCTGTCAATTAAACACCAATAAATAGGTTTTGTTAGTCCCCTTAAAAATGTGTAACCCTAATACATCAATAAAAGTAAAGCTTTGCAGACTTCTCTGGTCAATATCATTTGTAGCATTCCTTGTCTATGAGATCATCTGTAGGAATATTCTAACAATGCAAATTTCAGTATTAATATAATATTTCCACTAGAGATAAAAAGATGTGCAATTAATATGTCTTTTCCTAATGGTTTTTCACAATATCACAGCATGTTTTAGTTAATACTTTTCTCGAGCAGAAGTTGGGGTTTTCTAGTAACTCCTGCTGTGAGTAAACAATAACATATATTTTTAACCAAGAGCTGTTAAGTAATATTATCTCCTAAAAGGACAACTAGAAATAAAGGTAAGTTTTAGAAGATTACAAATAACAATCATAGATATAAAGATAACAGCAAATGCCTTATCACCAAGCAATGTGAGTAATCCTAGAAACATCATTGCTAAATATTTACATTTCATGACAAAGAGAACAATTTATTTAGAAATTATGATAATGCAGTAATTCAACCTATACAGAGTTTTATCAATATTTAAACATTGTCTGTAATTTATTTATTATAATGCAGTTGTATAAAGAAATATTTAGAAAAAAACCAAGAGTCTCCAATAGATATAGCACTTAGGATACTAGGTAGGACATGTTACGAATAATGAATAAAGAATAATGTTGATAATCAAAGTGTTCTTTGTCATTTTAAGATACATCTCAATTCATATACAACGGCCTTAAATATAAAGGCATTTCACATGTTACAATATATGTAAAAGGTGGTGAGTATTAAATTTAGTACAATGTTAAACTTGCTTTAGCTTGAATACATTTAGACCCTCTGGTTTGAACGAGGGATAATATATCACTCCAATTTTGGCCTAAAAAATCCTAGCTCTACCATAACAGTTGTTTATCATATTTTTTCAAAGCTATGTGCCTTCCATGTTATTTTACTATCTATACATGTATTTATTATTTGTTATAATGACATTTACCTTTTTGTACATATATTTGTATGGGTCTGGTTGTTTGGGTTATACATGCATGTTTTTATAAATGTTGGTGTATATTTTTTATCATTTTATAAGAACTTTTTGTATTTATATATATATTTCTCTTTATTATTTTATATATATCGTTTTACTTTATATTTTAGTATGTTGTGACTAAAAAAATCTGTGTGAACTATTTAGTACGTATGGATTGTTTATCATATATGTTTTTGTTTTACTCAGTTCTTATACTTAAATTAATTGAAAGCACCACTTTTATTAGGTGTTAATATATTTGCTGTTTCTGCCCTCTTTCACTGGCGGTCAGTACAATAAATGAGGGACTTTATACTTGTCTAGCTACACACCCCTGGCAAACTGCATTGAAGAAAAGCTTTTGACATTTCTCAGAGCGAAGTTTAGATGGAATTGAAAGTAAGGCTCAAATCCACTGTCTCTTCAATAAAAACATAGAGCAATAAGCGTTATCAGATAAGTACCTTAAGTACACTTTTATACCACTTTTATTCTAAATGTGATAATATATTAACACACTTCTGGGCACTACCTTCCGTCTTCTGTTATTGAAATATAAAGATATTTGAGATAAGACTTTGATCCAAATTTCATACTGGGTTAGGGTGACGTTATTTGTATAATCATGGCCCACCATGGCCCACCACTGCATCACAACCCACCCGCTAATGCATAATGACGTGAATCTCATCATCTTTTATCTGTGGATGAACCCTCATCTCTGTCCACTTCTTCCCCATTCTACAGAACTGCAAACGCCCTTGGGAGTCTGAGAGGACTCCAAGAAATCTGTAAGCCTCCCGGACATTGGAATGTATGCTTGGTCACTGCTGCACAGTGAACACTACTTAGTAATTACACAGCTTGCTACTGGATTGAAAGGTAGTTGAATGGATAAATTGTTGGTTGAAGTATTGACAATAGAAAAGTTGTAGTAAATAGAGTTTACTCAAAAGAGGAAGAGTTTACCAATGGAGTAACTAAGGACCAGTGTTCTTTAATGGTGCCATTAGTAATAGTAAAATAGGTAAGGCCTGCTTTTTTGCAGATCATACAAATATATGCAAGAAGGTAGCAGAGTAAACACACAGTGGAGGAGAGGGATGAAGGGGACAAAATGAATGAAGATCGAGGTAGACTAGAGGAATAGTAAAGAAAAAGGCCAGTTTTAAGATTTGGTGCATAATTAGAGGAATAAATATTTGAAATATTAGAAAGTGGTGGTGATGCCACTATATAGGTCATTGCTAAGACCAGACTTAAAATACTGTGTTTAGTTCTGGAGGTCATATCTCCAGAATTACATAAATAAATTAGAGATTGGACATAGAAGGGAGCAGTGTAATATTTTAGAAGTTTTCAAACATATTAAGAGTTTGAACAAGGTACAGTTGAGAAGAAGTCTTCAGAGGAAGAATAGAAGTATTATAACAAGAGAACATATACTAAAACTAGAGGTTAGTAGATTTAAGAACAAAATGAGGAAAATATATATTATTGAAAGTATAGTAGATAGGTAGAATTACTTTCCAACAGAGGTGATAAAGGCTAGTACAGTCGGGGAATATAACATGAATGGGATAGACATAAGGCTATCCTAAATCTGCCCAAAAAAATCTAGAAACCAAATAGGGTCTGTGGTTATCAAGGATAAAAATGGGCAGCCTAGATGTTCTGAATAGTTCTGCAATCAAATTCTATTGTCATATTGCTTCAGCTCATGAGTCTTCTTCTCTGTAAGTCTATTACAGGATACTGCAGCTATTCAAGCTTGGCTGACAAAAAACCCCCAAAAAACACTTGCTGTTTGATAGATAAGAAATGATCTCAAGGTAGCCAGATATACTGGGGTCTGATCAGACCATTTGCTCAGACAATGATTGGAAATGTTACTTCCTAACATGTGAAAGGTACAAAATAAGCCCCGCCCCTGATCCATACAAACATTTCCCAAACTTCATCTGAAGTCATACCTATTTTTCTTACGCATTGTTCATCGCTTCACAGCTATATCTGTTCAGCTTATTCCGCTGTTTAGACCTGTGACTGTAATTCCTGATCAGCCTATCCTTTTACCGTGATTCAGGGCTATACTGCTGATCATCTCACAGCACCCATCATTTTCCAGAATTCCATATGTGGTGCCCCAAAACCCTGTTAAACAGCACAGAGGAAGTACATAAATGCTTTTGAAATGCAGGGCTACAAGGGGTTAATAGAGGCTGAGAGAGACACTGTGGGAATGGCAGTTGACAATTGACAGTTGAACTGAAAAGGTCGTACCCAAAAGGATGTGCAGGAAGGAGGAGTTTGTGTCATAGCAACAAGTCCACTGAGTTTGGTAATAACTGTGAACTCCCAGAAGGCAGTGGGGAGAGGAAAGTTCTAGACTTCTGAGGGAGAGAGATGAGGTTTATGAGTGACAAGAAGACAGACCGAGAGATAAGAAATCTGAGTTGAATCTTTCCATGTAGCTGCTCACTACCTCAGGAACAGGCTGAGAGAGATAAGAGGTATTACTGCTGGAAGTCGATCATAGGAAGGAACTCTAGTTGAAAGTACAGTAGGTCTGCAAATCACCTTTGTCACAGATTCCGCCACTTGCTTTCCTCCATGCTGACAGATTTAATGTACTACAAAATTCCTGTGCACAGGTCAGCCCAGGACTGAGTGTAAAATATGGTAACGTTACCAGGGATAATATTGGTGCACCAAATGTTTTAGTTGAAAGTTAATGTTAAGTGATTTACCTAAAATTGATTTATTGTTATTGAAGATGTAATCGCTATTGTGCCTTATACTCACCAGTTGTATATTATATGTTAGATGCTATTGTGCTCTATGTTGATCAAATGAATATTTTGTCATTACCATTGAGTTGAAGGGGTCAGTGGCTTACCAAAATTATCTTTACCGCATTATTAATAAACCCAAGTTATTTGACCAATCCTTGTCCCTTTCATTGAAGTATTTATCTCCTGACCACCGGATATCCGACCAAAAAAAAGGATCTGACTCGTGTCTGGAGGACAAGGTAAGGGAAGGAAATCCCATCAGTACTCGACCACCACACATACACCTGAGGCTATATTCCATTCTGACTTATAGTTACTTCGTGGTTCTCTGTATTATCTGCTCTACGCCCCCTAGAGGACCGCGACCTGCGGTTGAGAGCAGCTAAAATCATATTCCCTTGCAGGAATCCCTGGTGAATATCTCTCCTCCGTTAGACTCCGCACCTCTCTGGGGGTAGCTGTCACTCAAGCAGAGATCAAGACCATTTCCACTATCTGGCTTCCTTGACAATAGGGTTGGCAGTGTTCTTAAAAGATTACAGTCACATTGTACTGTGTCACCAAAATGGATTCACATCAGTCCACATAAGACCAGGAGCACCAAGCAGATGCTGGCACTAGTCATGATGATAGTAATCCCACTACGTCATCTGTTAAAGCCAATGTTAAAGTGGATAGTGTTTTTTACGTCAGGGAATCAAAAATTTAAAAAAACACCTTTTACCTTTGTAAAGAAAAAACCCCTGTAATCAAGGCAAAGTTAACTGCAGAAAAAAATAAAATTGCTAACATGCCATTCTACACACGCAGTGGCAAGGAAAGAATTGGGCCTTCACCTTTCTCTATGAGTGCTAGTTCTGCAACTTTCAGTGAGGCATCTTCCTATAAAGTCAGTCATGACAATGCAAGACCTCAAAAAGTGGTGCCCAAAAAATTTTACGTGTAAAAGCCGAGCTGGAAGAAATCAGTAAGGCATTAGAAGAAACTGTATGTTCAGATTCAGAAGTGACACAAATCTCTTAGGAGAGTCTATCCAAAAGTGCTATGTGTAAGCCTTTGTAATACTGTACTCATAAAGAAGCCTCCTTTCAGCATTTCTACAGATGTGTGGATATAGCCGTGATACAAAAATTGAGGATGCCACTTTGGAATTGCAACAAGATGAGGGGGATATTTGTGTAGCTGATGACGGCGCTAATGAAGATGTTGATGAGGATGATGTTGCTTGTGTAAGTTCTGTACCAGTGGAAGCAGTTCTTGCACGTCATAAGAAGAAAGCCATTGTCATGCCTGGGCGTAAGACCAAGAAATCCACCTCTTATGTGTGGAATTATTTTTACCCAAACTTTTACCCAAATCCCAACAACAGTTGTCTAGCCACTTTTAGCGCTTGTAAAGCCATAATCAGTAGAAGTAGGGACCTTAACTATCTAGGAAACTCATCCATGTTACACCATTTGAACTGAGTTCATGGCAAACTGTTGGGAAAATTTGAAACCTATGCTAACCTAAAAAAATACCAACAAGCAGTCCAGTCCCTTCTCTCAGCTAGATCCCGGCATCTGCAATCTACACCCACAACACCTTCCTCATCAATATCCTCAGCAGCGATCGGAGTTAGTCCTGCATCCAAGTTGCTAAGGCTAGAAACTCCTCCCCTATCCAGGATTCCTCAGAAGAATTCTTGAGCGTTAGTCCCACTGCTGCTGCTGCTGCACTGCTGGGGGTAGATCTTTATCCTAGAAGCAGACCAAGAAGAAGAAAACTAGTAGTTTACAACAATTGAGTGTTAAACAATCCTTTGCAAAAGGAAGCAAGTATGAAAGCTGTCACCATGTCGCAAAGCGGATCACAGACACCATGGCGACAATGCTTGTATTAGATCTACGTACAATATCCACTGTTAATGCAGCTGGTTTTAGACAGTTTATTGAGGTCTTGTGTCCCTGTTACCAAATTCCATGACGACACCAGAAAATCTATTCCTCACCTATACAAGAAGGTTCGTAAAAATTTAATTATTGGGCTATAAAATGCCATTCTACCCGCTGTACACTTAACCACAGATATGTGGACAAGCAGAACTGGGCAAACTAAAGATTACATGACTGTGACTGTTGATTTGCAGGAACAGCAGCAGCATGTACTCAACTACGTCAGATTTTTCAGAGGCAGGATACTCTGTATATCACCGGCTTCACTAAGAGGCATACAGCTGACAATCTGTTACAAAAACTAAGGGATGTCAATGCAACATGGCTTATCCCTTAGCTCTCATCAGGATATGTCAATTCTGATAACGTCACCAATATTGTGAGCTGGGTGAATTCCATCACGTTCTCTGTTTTGCTCATACAATAAACTTGGTGGTGGAGAGCTTTTTGAAAAATGACAGGGACGTGCAGGAGATGCTGTCTGTGGCCCATAAAATATATGGACATTTCCTGCATTCGGCAACAGCATGTAGGAGATTGCAGCCGCTACAAGAACAATTTAATATGCCCTGCCATCAACTGGGAAGAGGTGGTAACCAGGTGGAATTCCACCCTGTATATACTTCTGAGGATGGAGAAACAGCGAAAAGCCATCCACGCTTACTCCACATGCCATGACATTGGGAAAGGAGGGGGAATGTATTTTACTCAAGTGCAGTGGAGAACACTTTCCGTGTTGTGCAAGGTGCTGAAACCATTCGAAGTGGTCACCAGTGAAATGAGTTCAGACACTGCTAGCTTGAGCCAAGTGATTCCCTTAATTAGACTTTTGGAAAAGCAGCTTGAGAAACTGAAGGAGGAGCTAAAACAAAGCAATTATGCTAAATATGTCGGATTTGTAGATCAAGTACTTAATTCGCTTTGCCAGGTTCCAAGAGTCTTGAAAACGGATCACTACATTTTGGCGACTGTGCTTGATCCTAGATTTAAGAGCTATGTCTTCTTTTTGTTTTCAACTCACCCAAATCTCAAGAGATGCAAGGAGCTTCTGGTGAGCAAGATGACAGCTCAAGTGTTACGTGACAGGACGGCATCTCCTTCTTCAGTTTCTCACTCAATTGCTGCTAGAAAAAACTTAGCTTTCCCAAGAGACCCAGGCATGATGCAGATGACTCAGCACAACATTTTGACATCTGGTCTAAAAGAATTGACCAAAATTGATGACACCTGTGCCGTAACTCCACCTGATTCTACTATCAACATCCAAAGAATGGTGAAGTATTATTATTTCTTTTTTAACGTTATAAAGACAACAGTTTTATAAACAAAGAACAACGTTGTTTGCAGAAGTAATGCAAGCATGGATGTCTAAATAGACGTGTATATGTATTACTTAAACCATCCACTTTGCTGCCGTTTCACCAGTATTGCACAGAGTGATTGCAATCTGCACCTTACATCAAAGGTACCTAGCTATATTTTAATTTTTTGGGGGTTTGGGGCAGAGTCAGTGATCAGTGATGACCTTGCCTTTTGCTGTGAATGTCAATGGCTCTTTTTAGTGCTTTGTCTGGAACAAGTTCCGATGTACTCATGTCAGAATGATCACAGCCAATTTTTGGAAACCTGGTGAATTTATACTTCTGAAGTTTGTTTCCAATCATCCTTTCAATTGTTTCTGTGTCGTATGTGTGACCACATACTTTATTTTTCACTGGGTTCACCATCTCCAATTGTTTTATAGGAGTGCTCTGAGTGACGGCGATCTCCTCGTCTTCATCTTTCAAAGCTTCGTCTGCAGGGGCCGGTGACACACCCATTTGTTTTCTCAAGTCTCTTCGCTGTTTTTTTAAACTGGACATATTTATCGTCCTGCCTCAGGGCCTCCTCTGTATTATTTTTCTGAAGCGCAGTGTGTCTCTCGTGTACAAGCTCTCTTAAATCCGGGATCTCATCAGGAGGGTCACGTTTTAACTTAAGTACGGTCTCCTCAACTGCGCCTATATATTGGTTTAAATCTCTGTTCAATGCAGTGTATTCCAACATGACGGATTCCATGCTGCTCACATATTTCATGTCACAGTCTGTCTGAAGCAGATCTAATGCTACTCCAGTTGTAATATCCATTCCTGTGTCTACATAAGTTTGGCAGTTCTTCAGGGATGAGAGGGAGGTATCCAGAGAGGAGAAGGAGACATCGCTTTTGGGCTTAAGGCAGCTAAGCTATTAGTAACGTGTTTTGTGGGGGCCCAAACAAACCAAGCACTTCAGCCATAAAAGTGGCACTGCTTGTTGCTGGAGTGCTTGCTTTGTTAAACTGTACATGTCCTTTTCAATATGTTACATAAGGGTGGGTGAGAGGGCCCAAGGACAATTCCATCTTGTACCACTTTTCTTTTCTGGCACTGCTGTGTGGCAATGTCTCCTAGATGTGCTATGAACTGCCGTGTGTTTGTGTCGTTGCTCTGTCGCTTAGCATCCAGCCAGCGCCCTGCAGTCTTTGTCCGAAAGTGTATGAAAATAATATTGTGACCTGTGAGGTGGTCAAAATTGACTGGAAATGACTGGAAATTAGTGTTATTAAGGATAATAATAATGTAGGAACAAAAAAAAGAGCAAAATTATGTGATTTTAGCATATTTTATCAAGTTTTCTAAAAAAATACAGATCCAAAGCCAAAACACGGGGTGAGTGAACATCTCTAATTTTAACATCTCTAATTTAATGTACAGTAGACATTGATAACATCCTAATTAATGTACTTTATGTTTTGTCTGTTAGGGCAGAGCACACCTAGGGCTATATTTACTAAGCTGTGGGTTTGAAAAAGTGGGATGTTGCCTATAGCAACCAATCAGATTCTAGCTTTCATTTATTTAGTACCTTCTACAAAAGGACAGCTAGAATCTGATTGGTTGCTATAGGCAACATCCCCACTTTTTCAAACCCGCAGCTTAGTAAATCTAGCCCCTAGACTTGTATACATCAACGGACATATCTTTACATCCATTCTGTTAACTACGTGCATATGGCCTATTTATGTGCATATTTAAAAAAAAACGCACAATACTTTCGTTTTGTATGCCTTAAAGATTCAGTCCGAGAACCTTTAGTGAATTTTCCCCTTTCCCCCAATACTGTTATAATGAATTAAAAAAACATCCACAATCTATTTTCCATATCTTACTAGAAGACATGGTTAGAATTATCTTCCTATCTACTTTTTTCTTCTGCACTTTTCAATAAACTGTTTACCCATTTTCTCAGCCTCCAAAAGGAAGTCTGAAAAGAAGATGTAGTTGCTCCGCAGAATTAGCTGCCAGGTTTATATGCTAGCCACCTAATATGATGGCAACTTTTAAATCATATGGTACTATTGCAGGTTGCTATTACTTTTTATTAAAATTGTTAAATGAGGATATTTTCTGGAGTGAACAATAGGCTGCAATCATTATCAAAAAAAAGAATAACAAACAACTCCTTATCTATTTTCCATATAAATTATATTTTCTATGTATGACTTGCAAGGTACCAGATTTGTACCAAATGGTGTGACGATGTATTATTGTTATTTTCCCTTAATAATTAGGTATGACAATGTATATTGTATGTAACCTTGTAATGTAATCTCAACATGTGCTTTGCTAGATGAACCTATGCAAGTCTCAATAATCTTTTCAAACTAGTCAGAAAGAGATAGATAAGCATCTCTGAGGAGTTTTTTTTGGTATGCAGAGGATGTAGACATGACCAGCCAAGCCGAACAAGCAGAGGTGAAAATTCAGGTCCTATGAACATTCCATATTTCAGGACATCCCTAGCTCACTTCGAAAGCCCTGTGACATTTGGGAGATCAATCTGTCCTTATTGACAGCTAAACTCCAAAGGTGGGGGCTGAGAGCTATGTGGAAAAGGTTTAAAATCTTCTGCCTTAGACAATAACATGTGCATTATCATGAGGGGGTCTATCAAGACTGAAATGTCTCATGCTTCTCTATTGTGTTCACTCACACACACACACCAAGGGGTATATTTACTAAACAGCGGGTTTGAAAAGTGGAGATGTTGCCTATAGCAACCAATCAGATTCTAGCTGTCATTTATTTAGTGCATTCTACAAAATGAAAGCTAGAATCTGATTGGTTGCTATAGGCAACATCTCCACTTCTTCAAACCCGCAGTTTAGTAAATCTAGCCCCAAGTCTTAACTAAGTAAGTAGTTATTTCCTATTTTATTTTATGAAACTTATTTGTGCAACATATTGTAATTCTTGATATTAAATTTTTGTAACTAAGCCTTGGAAACATTTTTCAGATGAAATAAATTTTATCTAGTGTGGTTATCTAGTGTATTTTCCGTGATTCTTAGTGAACTTATGAAGCCCAGGGAGGCTCATGCTACATGTGTATGTGATTTCAGTGGGAAACATTAATAAGTGGTTTTGGTGAATGTAAGGACACCATAATAAATCCTCTGTCATATTATACACCACTATTCACTGCTATATCCTCCTAATAAGGATGTGTCCTTCCTTGCATTTAATTTTTTTAACTATGCATTGTTGCCTTTGCCATTTAATTCACTGTTCTATATTTTTATTTTTATATGGAATTTAGGAGTTTCGCACATTATTTTAGATATATTATTATATTTTCTTATCATTTTATTATCACTGTTATCACTATATTGTAAGTGAGGAATATGTTTGTGTACTTGTGCTATCTAAAATGGAGAGGTATGATATGATGACAGGGTAACAGCAGTTTATATTTCTAAGTGTTTTGAAATTTTCATCTGACAATAATCATTACATAGAGTTGCACAAGTCTTTCCTTAGCAGAAACACGCCAGCTGAAAATCTTCTTTTTTACCTCTTACCTAATCCAAAAGGCTATTGTTGACTGTTTCAGCATGGCTGATAAGAACACTATAAGTACAGTGTCACTCTGGCAGTATGACTGACGTGTTCTTGTCACACTTCTGGAGATAAATTTGTTAGATTGATATATCTATGGAAATATATCCAACGCCTGATTCATCAAGACACGTATCGCATGTCCAGAACCGGAGATATATCCGTGAACACAGCCTTGTCTGCTGCATCAAACACAAAGGACACTTACAGCCTACCATTTCTGGCAGTGCACTGGGCAGGCAAGGGACGTTTTGTCATAGTCAAATTACAGTAGGGACGTACCAAACAGAAGCGCATGCAGCCATGTCTGAATCCAGCTCTGGCCATCTCAAAGTTACTTGTTTTTCTACCTTATATCTTGCTCCACCTAACGGGCTTATCTAAGTCCTGATCAGCAGTGATGACAGTCTCGTGTGCATGCTATAACATTTGTTTGCAATCACAAGCAACTGTAAAAATGCATTTCATTGGGAAATATATTTTTTTTTTTAAAAAATCACTTTTTATTATTAACTGGTGATGTGAACTGAAGATTTTTTTTATTTTCCTGTGCATTCTTTTGTGAATTTATAATCCACATAGGTAATGTAGCGTCTTGTGTAGTAGAGCACAGCAGACCTGCCCCAAATTCAAAAGCATATATCTTGAGAGTCGCACCTTGATGAATTCAGGAGTATACAAAGCCTAAAAACATGGGTATCATACTAAACGCAGGTTGCTCTCAGAATACGTGCCTTGATTAATCAGGCCCCCAGTGCTTAATTGCTAATGAAAAAAATGTAGCGCTAAGTACACATGTCTGACATAACCTTTGTTTGGGTTCAAATAATGAATTAAAAAAGGAGTAGTGTTATGATTTCATTTGGTAAGCCAAGCTTTATTTAGTGAAAGTATAGGTTGGAATGTTGGACGAGAAAATAGTCTCCCTATACTAAAGTAACAATCTTAGTGAGGGGGACATTTGCAACTTATATATCTTCTGAATAATGGTGGTAGCAATGTTGCTATTTTAAACATACATACAATATTGTGCCACTTATACTACAATAAAAATGTAGATAGTAATGTTTCCCAGAAAAAGGAAACCTCTACATATTGATTATTTACAACTGTTACCGCAGAGGTGCTCAAACCCAGTCCCCAAGAGCTACCAACAGGTCATGTTTTCAGGATTTCTGTCTGTAGAAACAGGTGTGAAAATTACTGACCCAGAACAATAGATTAACTCACTTGTGCATGATTAAAAAAATCATGAAAACATGAACTGTTGGTAGCTTTTGAGGACTGAGTTTGAGCACAGGGTGATCTTACATTTAGTACATCAGATCCACAGCAGAATAGAAGTAAGGTTTTGCAGGAATAGGAAAACCAGCAATGAAAGGTTCTAACACTGCTGAAGCCCAGCTGTGCTCAATAAGCAATGTAACAAAGCTAAATTGAATTTAAGTGCATGACACACTTCCACCACAAGCTACAACATTAAACGTATAATTCCTCCCACTGCTTTTATAACTGAATAAGTGTTCAATTATTTAAGCATGGAAAACAGGAACAAAATTCAAACTGCAATGGTTTACTCAAAAGTCCAGGGAATTGATAGCAAATGATAGCAGAATAGATGCTCAAAAAAAGGCATTGATGGAGTGAAAGCCAAAGAGCTATGTGTATAGAACCTATAAGAGAGTCAAATTGGACATCTGAGGTCCATTAGCTGCAGAGCTAATGCACTATCCATATGCAAAATACTAAGTTACATTTCACAGATCCTGGAAATGTATGACACACAGAAAGCAGATTACGGATAACTGGACTCTTTCCATTAAAACATACAGGTAGTGAATAATAAAGATTTCTACTGTACATCCATAACAACATACAGAATAATCCATATATTTTGAATATATATTATATTTCAAGATGATGACTGGCATATATTTACAGCAGCCGCACCAGGAATATTCTTGAAGCATATCTTGATGGCTGCATACTTGTATGGTATTTTGAGATGCAAACATCTTAACCCAAAATACCAAATTTAGGGTGGGTTTATTATACTTGTATATGGTAAAGTGACAGCTGGACACAAATGACTTGAAATCTAGTTGCTGAATGAGGAATGCTAGAGATTTTCATATTTATAAATAAGGTATCTAGTTACCTTTTTCTGGTTTCTACTGCTTTACAAATTACTCAATGGACATAAAAACAAAAAATAATTCTTAAACTGCAGAATCAAATAATATCAGCTCTAATCTGGCACTTGGAGTTAGGCTCAGTACACACTACAGGATTTTCAGTTGATGATTGGGCCAATCAAACAATAAACCACCGTTCAGCCTTATATCACATTAGTGTGTACGCTGCAACTACAAACGATTATCGTTCCAAAGCTCATCATATCATTTTTTATTTGATTTTTAAACCGGACTAAAAGTGTTGTTCAACGATGAAACAATGTTGTTCCAATTCTGCAGTGTGTATGCACTCATGACAGGCAGTGTCCATAGATCTCTATGGTATCTGAGTCACAATCTCTTCAGCCAGTGGTTATGACAGATGAAGAGCACAGATCTGAAAGTAAATCGTGTAAAATGTGTTTAGTGTGTACATATGAATCGGCATGCTGATCCTGTTTTGCTGCCTTTATTTAATCTGGGAGATTAAAATCAATACACAATTAGCCACACTTTATACAATGTTCTTTATAAAATATTGGGAGTTTTTAAAATAGCCAAGAGCTTGAAATTCAGAGCTGGATGTGGAAGCTTACATCAAGGCACGCATACTGAGCGCAATATGTGTTTTGTTTAAAACGCACGTATTTCGGCTTTGGGCACACCCAAATTCATGAAGGCACGGAACTCAAGATACGAGTGCTGCTGAATTCGGATATAGGTATGCTGTATTCTACTACACAAGACATTGCATGATACGTCCAATACCTATGTGGATTATAAATGTGCAAAAACACACAGAAAATAAATGTAAATAAATAAATGTATAAATATATATATATATATATATATATATATATATATATATATATATATAATTAATGTCACCAGTTAATAATAAATGCATTAATTAATTAATTAATGATTATACAGTAAAAAAAAGTCCCCCCATGAAACATAAAATACATTTTTACTGTTGCCCCTGATTGCAAACACATGTTATAGCATGTATTATTATTATTCTGCTTTATTTGTTAGGCGCTACAAGAGTTCCGCAGCGCCGTACAATGCACAAACAGTAGACAGTACAGGGTAAAACGTTACTGAACAGTAAACAAAAAATACTGACACTTCAGGAGCTCCAAGCAGGCTAATGCAGTAAAGATGGAGCAGAAGAGCAGGTAAGGAGACAAGAGGGAAGAGGGCCCTGCTCAATGAGCTTAAATCCTAAGGGAGGGTATATGAGACTGTCATCACTAGTACTCAGGACATAGGCTAGCCCTGTAGCCGGAGCAAGAGATACTACAGAAAAACAGGTAACTTTGCCATGCCTAGAGCTGGATTCGGACATGCGTGTGCTTGAGTTTGGCACACTCTTACCGCAAATTGACTACAGCCAAATGCCCCTTCCCCACCCCGTTCACTCCCTGAAATTGTAGGTTATGTGGTAAGTGACCTTCCAGAGTGGACAGGGTTGCATTTACTAGCGTATGTCCCGGTTCTGGGCATGTGCAGAGTGATTTTGCGTACGATATGCTCAAAATCGGCAGATACGTGCCTTGATGAATTAGGCACGTGTCCAGTTTTGGAATAAACAGGAAAGCATTTAACTAAGCAATATGGGTTGTTTAGCACAAAGTCATCTGTTTGCATGGAAAAAAATACAGATTAGTACAAGTATTTAGCAGAATTTCTGAGTCTGTGCTTGTAGTCATATATGCATACAAGATCGTCTGCCTACAACTTGAACAAATGTGCTACACTCTTTGGAGCTGATAAATTACGCAATATTTTAACTGTGCATGCCCACAAAGATAACGCATTCATACGTTTGAGCACAGACTGATACTTGTGCCTCCTTATGACTGGAGAGGCGGAGTTAGGGAGGGAAGGGGTGATCTAATGTAGGCTGAGCACAGACCAGGATTGATGTGCGTATGTTAGTGGGCAGGTGCAAATACAGACTGATGATGATGACTGGCACCATTAGCTACTTGCTTCTGATTGGATGTTTGCAGAAGCACCTCTCCAGCTGATATCTATTACTTCATTGCTCGTGAAGCAGACACTGTTTTGTGCAATTTTTTGGGGTTTGTTGAGGTATTTAATTTTTACTTTATAACTGATGTATGCCTGCCATATGTTACTAATGCAGAGCCGGATACATATATTGAAGTCAGCATATGGACGTAAATACCTTTTTTTTGTACTGGTGTATATGCTGCTGATGCAGAGGCGAGCTCAACTTGTAATACATACAGCTCAGCAAATTGGCTTAAAAATGCTATTGTGTGCATCTTTTTTTTTTTGAGGAAATTATGCACAATTTGGTGGAAATTAAATTCCCTGCATTGTTCTTTAGAACAACATGGGGTGTGCATCATTACTATTACTACGGTAATTGAGGCGCATTATTACTCCCTGAGCCGCGAGAAGAAATCTGTGTTAAAATTATTATTATTATTTTTACCATTTATTTATATAGTGCCACTAATTCCGCAGCGCTGTACAGAGAACTCATTCACATCAGTCCCTGCCCCATTGGGGCTTACAGTCAATTCACCTACCAGTATGTTTTTGGAGTGTGGAAGGAAACCAGAGGACCCGGAGGAAACCAGAGCCGGATTTAGACCTCATGGGGCCCTAGGCAAGATATTGGATTGCCCCCCCCCCCCCCCCTCCCTCCCTGAAACAATCCACAGCACTATATTTTTTTTAGCATAGCATATACTCCTATAGTTAAGTAGAAGGGTAAGCTATGTGCCGCTGCACATCACGCTGCTCCTCCTGTATCACCATGTGGCCCCTCATTACTGTCCCTCTCATCACACTGTGCCCTCCTTTATCATTACACTGCATCACACTGTGGTCCAGGCAGTTAAAGAATAATGACCATGGACCTCATATTTTGTTAAAGGATCTAGCAGAATTTTGAATTATGCTGGTCATATGCTCCATAGGATGAATATTAAGCTCAGTGGTCGAAGTGGAAGTTTAGAAGTGGCGGTATGAAAAATGTAATGAGAATGTAAACAAGTGAATGGAATTTTATTATTTTACAATGAAGTCAGTATGATAAGTAGCGGTATGGCATACTACCATATACACCCCACTTCCACCACTGCTTACCTTTCAGTTCACACAAATTGTACTTTATCTTTAACTAAACTTAGGTATTAATCATAATTAACATGTCAAGAAAGTGCAGTTCAGGGTTAGCAAGTCCAGTAATAAAAAAAACAGCAGTCTCCTATCACTACCACATCACAGACCGTCCGCCACTACAGTTACTGACTGCAGCCCTCTACCTACAGAAACATGAAAAAGTGCTGGAATGCAATAATCATGTTAATGTCAGTCTTCTGCATGAATCCCATAGTGCAACATTTAAACAAGTCAGACCTCCTCATAATATAAATCCCACCAGATTCAGGATAGTTGGCAGACTGCTCTGCTCTCTCCTACCTGTTCTCGGCACTTTCACGGCTTGTGGCTGCTGGTGTCTTTAGATCAGCTGCTGCTTGTCTGGATCCTGGAATGTTGGAGGCCCTATTTGGAAAAAAAATGGGTACACGAAATTTAGTAAACTCCAACCAGCCCCAGTGTTAAATCAATATAGCACCCACATTTTATAAGTAGACCTCCCTCCAACCAAAACATTAAATTAATTGCATACACATTTAATAAATAGACCTATTTCCCTCCAAACAGCTCCAACATTAAAATAATAGTGTTACCATTTAAAAAATAAACCTATTTCCCTCCCACAAACAGCCCCTCACACACACATATAATATACATACACGGGCCCCTCACACACACATAATATACATACACGGGCCCCTCACACACACATATTATATTAATATAAATGGTGCCTCTTCATTTTGAGGTAAGAGAGGTGTCAGGATTGAGGTAGCGGGTCAATTGAGGGAATAGTTAATGAGCACATGTCATGGGGAATGTCAAAGAAAATCTGGGGAGAGTTGTAAGGGTATTGTTGGCTGAGGAGGGGCCGTGTGGGGAAAAGACTTCTAACTCACATGCCCCCCCTGTGCTTTGCAGCTTTCATCACACATGCCCCCCCTGTGCCCTGCAGCTTCAATCACACATGTCCCCCCCCTGCAGATTCCATCAAACATGTCCACCCCTGAAGCTTCCATCAAACATGTCCCCCCCTGCAGCTTCCATCAAACATGTCCCCCCCTGCAGCTTCCATCAAACATGTCCCCCCTCTGCAGCTTCCATCAAACATGTCCCCCCTCTGCAGCTTCCATCAAACATGTCCCCCCCTGCAGCTTCCATCAAACATGTCCCCCCTCTGCAGCTTCCATCAAACATGTCCCCCCTCTGCAGCTTCCATCAAACATGTCCCCCCCTGCAGCTTCCATCAAACATGTCCCCCCCTGCAGCTTCCATCAAACATGTCCCCCCCCTGCAGCTTCCATCAAACATGTGCCCCCTATGCCAAGTACCCTACTTCTTACCTTTTTTCCACATGAATGATGCCAGGAACAGAAGATGTGATGGAGCTCCTGCACCGACTACCTTGAACTCCAGCAGCCCGCCTTCACGGCCTACCATGTGACCGCTGCGATCACATGACCCCATACCGAGTGCCATAATTTAGTCTTACTCTGCTTGGTAAGTCAATGATCACTGATGAATTATATTTTAAATGTGAAAAAAACATTATACTTAAGGTTTTTGTATACATTACACAATGTGGATTGAAGTTGTCAGGGTCCACTACAATACCAGCTACAGACAACAGGTGGCAGTGAGCCATCAACAACTGCAATACTTTTATATAACACAGCAGACTCAGCACTTTTCCTAAAGGTCAAGATAATCAGCACCAAGAGACCTCACCTGTATGCAGCAAAAACCTTCACTCCTACCAAGGTTGGAATAAGCAAAGATTGAATTTGTGTTTCTCTGTTGATCCTTTGGAGAGTCTCGTTTTGTTTTCCTGTTCATCAACTTCAGCTATATCTTTAACTATTCTATCTTCTCCGACTCATGGACTTCAGCTTCATTCTTTACTATACTCCCTTCTTATCCTATTGACTTCAGCTTTGACAATAGGGCTCCAGGGCGCACCCTGGCAGTGGTTTAACAACGTGTGCTCAGATACAAATATCGGCAACTACACAGAAATCTGCAGGTGTGGGCTTAGTGCTAACTAATATTAAGGCCTTTTTTTATATCCTGCAAATGACAGTAACATGATTTGTGAATCATTGGTATAATTTTTATGCCGTTTTATTGTTGGGGAAAATGTATACTTATTAGCTTCTGTGCTGCATATATGACTAACTTTTATTTAAGGCATATATTGTCTCACAAGTTAACCCGTGCATGATACTCATGCATTCTAGTCAAATCAAGCTACTTAAGGTGTTAAAAAGGTTCTTGTCATGCATTTGGGCCATAGCCCAGGCCTCAACCACCAACCACTCCCCACTGTCACCCCCGGCAACCACCAACCACTCCCCACTGTCACCCCCGGCAACCACCAACCACTCCCAACTGTCACTTCTCCTTCAAGAAATATATATATATTTTTTTTAAATCTTTCTAAACACTTTTAACAATTAACAAATTAAATTAACAAATTAAAAAACATCTTAGTATACCAAATTTCAGCCCTTTCTGATTTTTTTTTTCCACACACACTAAGAATTTAGTAGGTCAGTGTATAACTCCGCCCAGCAGGTGGCGCTGCAGCTTGGTTTTATTTTTTCCACACACACACACACAGACAGACAAACACACGCCACTAGACATTTATATATTAGATGCCATCTTTACAAACTCCATTCAGAAAGCTGAGTTCAACTGCAGAGAAATAAAAAGTAAAAAACAAAAAATATATGCTTTACTTTCACAAGTAAAGCGTAAATTACAATCAATTGTGGGATTTACATTTGTTTAACAAAGAAAAAAAATAAATTGCAGATTTCAGAGCAAAATCATTTAATTTTGCCTAGAACAAATTACATTCCTCCATAAGTAAGGTTTCCTTTAATATGTGTTTATGTAGATATTAAGTAAAACACATAATTATGAATCAAAGTGCACAGACATCTTTTTAATTTAAATATTTGTATTTAAAGTGTACTGGTTTCCCACATACAGGCGAGGTACTCATTTTGTACGCTATGGTGTCAGGTGCACATTTAATAACATCCTTATGTTGCGGCGGTAAAATTAAATATTAACTATAATCTCTAAAGAAACATTGCACCCTCTGGCCAAGTTATTGTATGAATAGTAGATTACTTAGAGTTAGAGTAGAGATTAGAGTACTTGAGTTTACCATAACTTTTGAACAAAGTACTTTTCAAATACTGTAATACTTTAAATTCAATATTTTATTCAGCAAGTATATTAGAACATAAAAAATATAATTCAACATTATTTTATTAAAACTGTATTTTAGCATTGGGACTTTGCTAAACACAATGCTGGTTCCTGAATTCAATTATTTTAGATAAACTTAACATATCAGTTAATGCATGTCTGAAGATCGAGGACCTGATTCATTAAGGGAGGTAAATAGCTATACTTGTATATAATGCGCACAATTACACTACAGCTTACAATTAATCTTTGCATGCAAAGAACACTTATGACAGCTTATGATTGCATGGAACAGGGAGAGGAATGGGTGGATGCACGTAGTCAATGTACAGTAAGGGTGTGCCAAGCTCAAGTACATGTAGTAGCGTCAGATTCAAGCTACCGGCATCTCAAAGGTACGTTTTTTTTAGTCATATCACTTGCACCAGCTACAGGTCTGGTGTAAGTGCTGATTACTAGTGATGATGGCTGTGTATGTATGCTGGAGCATGTGCTTGCAATCAGGAACAAATGTAAACATGCATTTTATGTACAGTAGCCATTAACAACATTCTAATAAATATGTTTACAATTTAAAAAAACTTTTCTTTTTTAATGTTTTATCATTAATGACTACATTATAAACAGGTGACCTTGATTGATTTTTTTCCTTCTGTGCGTTCTTTAATGACTTGATATTCCACATATGTATTGGAGTATCATGTCTGTTAGAGCAGAACGGACGTAGACTCATATTCATCAACAGATATGTATTTTCAGATCCACTCCTTGTTGAATTCGGACGTGTGTATAGCAGATGTACGTGTGCTTTTTAAATAATGCAAATTATGTTCGTTCTGCATTTGTTAATGAATCAGGCCCAGAATGAGTATTGTACACTTGCGGTTTTGATTTTTATTTGTTGAGTAACTAAAGAGAGTCACATGCATGGGCTGGCTGGACTGGGGGGCATCTGTCCTCGGGCTGGTACCATAGTGGGCTACCTTGGGCTGGGTCGCTGGGCCACCTGCATTTTTTCCATTTAAAATGTTCCTAATAGGCTGCTGAGTGGAGTCTTGCTCCGACCCCTTCCCCTTCCCAGGCTAAAATGTGCCAGCCCTCTCCTGGTTACATTTATGAAGTAAACAGGTCATATATAATGTGAAGGTTCAATGGCACAGTGGCTTATTATGGAGATAAAATAAAGTATTATTGATTTATTTTATTCTAGCACATTATAATCAATTGTATAACCAATAAGTATCATAATCAACACAGAATGCTTTTTCATGTCTCTAAATATTTAACCTTTGCACTAGATGTTTGGCTTGACATTTATAGCCTTTGAGCATGTTTTGTGAACAGAGTAGAGTTACCTCTGCATGAATCAGGCCTGTCAGGGTTTAGAACATGACTACACAAGAGCCCTTCTGCACTATGGTAATACTCAGGAGCTGTAAAGCAAACTACAAACTGAACAGTGTTATAGAATATTGACACAGGAGGCTAATTAATTGTGGTAGATAATCAAGAGAATTAATTTCATCAAGGAGAGATCTCAAATGACAAGGTTCCTTTTAGTAGTCTCAAAGAGTTTTCTGCAAGAATCAAATATCATATAGTTTATATGATCCTTACCTCATCTCATTGTAACTTGTGCCATACATCTGTGCAAACTGTGGTTTTTTTAAAGTATGTAACAGGAATTTGTTATCTATTGCTATAGCCTCTGGTAGGTTGCTGATCAGTGAAGCATAGTTTATGGCACCATTCTGGCCTTGCTCTCATCTAGTCTGACCATTAGTTTGATTTTTGACCAATTAGCACAGATGTACCTAGTTGTTTTCCTATCAATTATGAGTTAGCTAAACTAAGAGTGGGGGGTGTTGTGCTGCGGACTTGTTGGGGTTTCCTACATTAAGTAGTTTATCTCACAAAGTGTTAGGAAACAACACAATTGAACAAACAGAACAACCTCTGGTATCTGCAATTATCAAACTTCAACTGAGGCATGCCTACCACTTATGTCGTATTTCCCTGCCTCACTCTTTAATCTACTATTATTGTACTGCATTACCTTGGCCTTTGTACTGCTCTACCATAATATTGCTTTGCCATAGTGTTGCCTTGCTGCTGTTTTACCGCTTGTTGCATTTCTGATTACATTGCCACTGTCATATCTCCCTGGTCACCATCTGTACTTCTACACTTCCTAAGTCCAGACACATTCATGGCCCATGCACCATCCTTGACATTGTCCAAATACGCTTCTGCACCATATGTACCTTCCGGGTGTCTGTACTCTCTAGGTCCATGCACCATTATGGCCCTTCTAGGCCTCTTTACATCATGGCTGCAGACCTCTGCATCATAGTAAACCCAACTTTACCTAATGTTCCCATTTGCTCCTTTTGTCTCTCATTATCCCTTTAGAATGTAAGCTTTCACAGGCAGGGTTTTCTACCATATGACTCATGTCTGTACTCTTTGCCCATGTCTGCCCACTCTCTTCCTGTTTTGACTTGTGTTGAACTTGTTCTGTTAATTGCATCCATGCATTTATTATTCTGTTTATCTGTACCCTGTATTTATATCTATCTACTTATGTAATGTTGTTATATTTTGTTTCCTCAATGTATGGTGCTGCAGAAGCCTTGTGGTGCCATCTAAAAATAAAGATAAAAATTATAAGCATATAGTTATAAAGATGGTATCTCAAGGCATAATGATTGGACAATGAACGATATATATCAAGTTAACTAGTTCCAAAAAAAAGTGTAATACATATTGATAGTTACAAAATATAAAATAGAAGAAATATTAAATCTGTAAGAATTATATCACACTCATTTTCAGTCACACAGTTTTATTATTCATTTATGTCCCTGAAACATGATCTTTGGGGGAGGTCTATGTTTCTTCATTCCTACACTTTGAGCCTCTTTTGGCTCAACATTGTCTTATATTTTAATACTCAATAACCCATTTACATGGTTTTCACTTTTCTTATTCACTTCAAAAATGTTAGAATATACCTTTGAATCATCTGTTTCTGTTGAATTAAATTAGGTGGACCAGCATCCTTTGAGGTTTTACATGTATGGGCAATACACCATTTACCAAAGGCAAAAAGCAAATAAGTATAAACAAACAAAACAAAAATAAACGATTACCATAAAATATTTGGTTACCCAATGCAATTCAACTATACAAACTCCAAGTATCACTTTGATGTTACTTCTCTGCTTCTTTTCTTATGTTTTGGCATGAGTAAATATATGTGTTGGGAACATGATTTACTAGTTAGCGTACACATACCATCCTACAAAGTTCCATTGCTTTTGTTTATATGACATACATTACATTATTTTCTATCAGATCTTGGAGGTGGACTACTTTAATGAAAAAAGTTGAGAAACCAGAGGGCATTGTTTGAAACTTATAAAGGTAAAGAGGGCAAAAAGTAAATTAATAATATCAGGTGCACACTTCAGAAAAAAATGTATGAATTATTTTCTATTAAATCTATTTTCTGTTAAAACCTGTAGATTTCATTATAATTGTTTAAAAAGAAAATGCTAACTCTTTAGTAAGGAAAATATTGAAATAATTTAGATAAATGACAAACAGTGCAGAACGATTGTGAATTAAAAGAAAAAATGACTGATATCAGCAGTAACAAGTACTTTAAAAAGAGGTAATCAACTATGGTAGGTGCTTTCTTTTGTTTAATTGATAGAGGATATTTTATAGGTAGACAAAATATATTAATCTACAAAGTAATAGAAATTACATATTTGTAATGTGCTGGCTAGTTGCTAATGTGAGTTGACTCTACCTCTCTTAGCTCCGACTCTCAGGAAGTATATTATTGATCCCTGAGTCCCTTATTTTAAACATATATCACAAATTGAAAGGAAATCGTGTTTATGACATGTACGTGGTAACTCGCAATTTTATTAGTCCTCACACATGAATTAAGTAAAAATGGGAATATGAACAATTCCAAAATAAAGGAATTTAGTGTAATTAATTTAACTTCTTGTATAGCTATTGAGAGATTGGATGATGGTATTGTGAAGATACCGGGTTTATCTGGCTCACTTATACCCACTTCACGTTGGCTGGCCACCCAGGGGTGCCTTACTATACCAACGAAGAACACCTAGTACCTACTAGTGATCCTTTAGTCACTCAGGCAAATTAAGTCATAAAGGTACAACAGTACATTTATTGTAATAAAAACAGTTGATTGAATTCTATACACAATCAGTAAATAAATGCCAGGCAAGTTTACCACTTTATCTTTCTTTTACCCCACAAGCTTAAGGAGTTGTGGTCACCAGGATGCCCTGATTTGTTGAATCATGTCCATGTGGCCTGACAATCTCTCCTCTACCAGAGTGGTAGGAGTTAAGCCTTTGGTCTCCCTGCTAGAGCAGTCCCACTAAGTAACAAGACCCACGGCGTTCTTCTGAACTGCCGATGTACTAGTAGGATGCCAGCAGAAGCCTAGACTTCAATGCTGGAGTTCTTCCCAGGATGAATGCAAAAACAGCAACAACCTCCCCTAGGTCTTACTATTTCCACTATACCCTGTAGTTTTCCCACGCTTCAGGGGCTGGGTCAGGGATGGCCTTAGATAGTGGGATCGTCTGAGAATGGCTGACTGTCAAAAGGGGCTATCCCATCTCATCCCAATACACCCCTTGGTCCCCTGCTGGGTTGACACCAAGTTGTGTAGCTGAAAACATTTTGAGACAATAGGGACATACTCAAGTTATTTAATTAATTACAGTGGCTTAGTGGTTAGCACTTCTATCTCACAGCGGGTGTCAAGAGTTTGATTCCCGATTCATGACTAGGGCCTTATCTGAGTTTGTATGTTCTTCCCGAGTTTGCATTGGTTTCCTCCAAGTGCTAGGGTTTCCTCCCACACTCCAAAAACATACTAAAAGGTTAATTGGCTGCTATCAAATTGACCCTAGTCTTTGTATCTCTCTGTCTGTATGTGTTAGGGAATTAAGATTGTAGGATCCATTGGGGTACTAATGTGAGTAAGAAATATTCTCTTTACAGCACTGCGGAATTGGTGGCGCTATAAAAAAAAAAAAAATGATAATGATGACACTCCCAGAATGAACCCTTTTACAAGCTTTTTCAGCAGAACTAGCTCAGCTGATCAGGACTTGCTGTAGAAAAAGGAGGTGGGAATAAACGTAGCTACAGCCCCTCCACCTGTGTCCTGGAACTAGACCCAACTCGATCTTTACCCATAACCTACCTAAGAACAATGTACAACAGTATCATTGCAATAACAACAATACAATTTTTACAATGGGTAACACATAGTGAAAAAGTCACCTATATAGGAATGGCTACAATGCCCCATTATGTCCTTCTAATGAAACACCGCACTTGCATTCTAGTGAGCTGACAAACACTAACATGGCTTTAAAAGTACATTTGATTATACCCCACTGTGGCTGGATCACCTAGAAATAATTTCTTGCAGAAATTTATTTCAATTAGTAGCGCAGGTGCCAATTTATGTCATTGCAAATGTACATTTTTTCATATTGGTATGTGTTTTGTATGGGAATGTATTGATTTCTGCAACGTTTCTAGAGGACATCCCAAGTAGGCAAATGTGTGGAGCGGATGTTTTTTTGAAACTGTCTGGAGACAGGTAATCTCATGTTAATTAGACCTTTTTATCTGAGTGATCAACACGTCTGTTGAGCCTGAAAGCCCAGGAAGGGATAATTAGACTTGTTGGTAGACTTATGTTTGTAAGACTCAGGATGCAAGTGATGACAGATTAATGTGAATTTTGCAAGTTAAATTGCGTTAAAAGCAAGATTAGATAAATTTTATATCATGATGGTAAACATTCAATATAACACCTCAGACGTTGTGGTGCCACTAGCAGCAATGTAAAAAAGATCTTAAACCCCTCCAGGCTGATTTATCTGCAGGCTGCATGAAGCAGCCTGGATTGGTTAAAGTAGCAGGAGGCTGGATTACCTTCTGCCAGGGTATCTGTGGAAATCTGTATAAAAAAAATGCACTGTTTGACCATGTAATGTAGTAATATTATTCCATCTGTACCTTATGAGATCACTAGAACCATAAACTAGTGTGCAAGTGTCCTTATTAGGACACTTGAGTTAATAAAATATCACTGCTTCAAGATCCTGCTTTGACGCCTACTTATCTCCAGCAATCCCTGTGACCTACAGATTAGAGCAATCTAATCTATTATCTGCCTGTTCTGAGGTTGGGACACAGCATTCCAGTACCAATGCTTTGCCCGCTACCCTGCAGATTTGGCCAGTGTCATACGCCAGGGGGAACCATCCACAGCAACCCTGATCTGATAGCAAGAGGTCAGGTGTACCAGCCCAGGTGCCCAGCAAGGTGGTACACTTGCAGCGAGGGTTATCTAGAAAAAAGCAGTCCTAGATGCCGATAAAGGAGCCTAGAGGTGGCAGCACTAAACCCCTCCTACTGCTGTTTGAGGGCGCATTTGAGAAAGGGGACGGTGGCAAGGCAAGCCCAGCCGATCCCCAGCAACAGCAGACAGGGTGGCATAGGAGGTCTATCCTGTCACACCCACATTTTGTGAGAAACAAGGGAAAACTGGTTAAGGTGATATCATACTTGTTTCATCAAAGGAATATATTATATCTTAAAAACTCCCAGCCCATATAATAGCAGACAGAGTTTGAGAGTGCTTCACCCAGTCCTGATGGGGAAAAAGAAGGGGGACACAGATTGTGAATATAACACTGAAGATGTAGTGCAAAGCTTCATCAATTTGATAAGCCAGCAGACAAGGAGATTCTATGATACGGATATTTGTTATGCAGTTTCAATTCGAAAAACAGTCTTTTTTTTCTTTTAATTTACATTCTTTCTGCACTGTCTGCCACTTATCTAAATGATTTTAATATTTCACCTTACTTAGGAATTACCATTTTTTAATGAACTATAATACAATATACAAGTTTTAACAGAAAAATATACGTAAAGTTTTTGTCTGAAGTATGCATCTGATATTAATACCCTACTTTTCTCCTTATTCACCTATGTGATGGTCAACTATAGGTTAGAAGGTGGAACCTTTCCCTAGTAATTTTCAAAATGATTGACATAATTGATTCAGAACCGAGTCTGTACATCTGCAACTTTATTTCCTCTCACATTGATTGAAACTCCATGGTCTATAATAGACTATGGCTATTGAAATGTTTTTTAAAAAAATTATATTAGCAGGTTTACTTTTTTTTTTTAACACATGCAGGTCTCAGTGTCTTGTAAATAACTAGCTCAGCCTACCACATGATAAGAATCAGTGGAGATAGTATTTCTTGCATAGCATAATATCATCATCACCATATATCACCATATCATCACAACATCACTTTACAGAGAATAGTTGTGATACAAACCAAACCCTGCCCCATTGGAGCTTAATGTCTAAATTCCCTAACACACACAAGACCAGTTTTAATTTTGCCAGAGGCTAATTAACCTACCAGTATGTATTTTTTCAGATTGTGGAAGGAAACCAGAGCACCTGGAGGAAACCCATGCAATCATGAGAAGAACATACAAACTCCACACAAATAAGGCCCTGGTCAGGAATGGAACTTATAACCCCAGCTCTGTGTGGCAGAAGTGCTAACCCATACTTGCCTACATTTGAGATCTCCCCTCTAGGAGTGGAGATCTCACAGCCGTGTCCTGGGGGCATGGCTAGATCAATCGTGCCATTGTGCCCTCCCCCCACCCACTTTACTATTGAAGTGGCAGAATGCGGGAGGCTGCCCTGCTCTCCCGGGAATTCGGGAGAACTCCCAGAATCTTGGGAGTCTCCCGCGGACATTCTGGGAGAGTAGCCAACTATGTGCTTACCACTGAGCCACCATACTGCCCAAAAGAGCATTTGTCCTCAACGCACAAGGGGGTTGATAATTTTAATTGGGCCAGTGATATTCTTGATTTCCAAAAAGAGGACAAAGCCACAGACCAGAGAGACTGTTATATTTTTGCTCGTATCAGCTAGAAATATAATAATCCTGTTGTTATCACACACATGCGGACCATAGCAGAGATTCCTCAGCCTCCTACATCATGAGGTGGGGAAGTAGGAGTGGGTGGATTAGTAAATTATAATAACTTGCAGCCTATGGGGTTTTTTTTTATAATGCACAAAATGTGAAATATCACAGTATTACTGTTATTAATCTTTAGTCAGTTTGCTTTCTAATGATACAGCATTTGCTAAAACGTAACTTGAATATTTCTATTTTGTTAATTTATATGTATACAAATAATTTAGCATAGTTTACAGCAGAAGCAGATGATTCTGTATTTAAAGTGTCACTTGAATAGCCACATACTGTCTCAGTCTCAGTGTCTGTGCTTTTCTTTGTGATACTCTGCTGCATTCCCTATGGTTACCTTACCTGAGGTTAGAGTTTGAGAGCCTAAGATAGATCCTGTATTATTTTATATACAGTGTTCTGCAAAGACTGTACAGTGTTCTGTGAAATGTAATGCACCACTGCTTCTCATCTCTGAAATATAACCTGTGACAAGTCAAGACTGCTGAATTCAGCATAGAGTTGTCCTGACACATTGTGATTAGTAATACCTATAAATGCTACTGACATTTAGGCCCATTTTTACTAAGCAGTAACTTCCTGAGACATATTCAAGTCCATTCACCATGAGGATTATTCTGTGGGATAAAGTGAATCCCAGCATTACAATAGTTAGAAAATATAATTGATAGCCTAAAGTGTGCCGTGTTTATATCATGTAATTAAATATGATTTTAGTCAATGTGGTCATATGCAGTGTTAAGTAAAAGAGGTAAAGATAACATAGTAAAGACAAGCAAATCTAATCTGGGCTATAACAGTTTGAATGAAAATTTGTAGGTATATTGATTTAACGAAAATATAGTGGAACTACATTATCAATACAAAAGTTAAAGAGGATCTATGTTGTAGTCTATACATTTTAACAGTCTCCCTAAAAGATAACAAGTAGGACAGTGGGACACCAATTCAAATTTCCCCATCCTTCCTGCTGTACATTACCCCATCTCCATTTTCTAGGTAATGTGCACACCCAGGTGGGATCATCATCATCATCAACATTTATTTATATAGCGCCAGTAGATTCCGTAGTGCTTTATAATTGGGAAAAAACAGTAATAAAACAATACTGGGTAATATATACATACGTAGAGGTAAGAAGGCTCTGCCCGCAAGCTTGCAATCTATGGGACAATGGTTTAATACACAAGGGTAGTGCTACATCACATTGAATATTTGTCCAGCTAGAATGCAAAGGTTACAAAGTATTTAGTGAGCTGTATGCTCAGTCACATAACTATGTTGGTCAGAGGGTTGTTGTCTTGTGTTAGCTGTGTAGAGGGTGGTAATAGGGTAACCTATGGAGATTAAGAGGGTGGTAGAGGAATACTATAAGCTTGTCTGAAGAGGTGGGTTTTCATAGAACGCTTGAAGGTTTGAAGACTAGAGGAAAGTTTTGTGGTGGGAGCAAGTGAATTCCATAAAGTGGGTGCAGCCTGAAAAAAGTCCTGTACCCGAGAATGGGAGGAAGTGATGAGAGTAGAAGAGAGACGCAGATCTTGTGCAGAACAGAGATGTCTCAAAATATCTCCCAACTTGATAAGTGAGGAGATGTATGTTGGTGCAATTTTGTTGATGGCCTTGTATGTCAGTAGAATTTAATATTGGATTAGTTGCATGCAAAATAGATTGTAGGGGCTAGAGTCTGATTTCGGGAAGATCAGTAAGGAGGGAATTACAATAGTCAATGCGGGAGATGATGAGTGCATGAATTGAAGTTTTTGCAGTGTCTTGTGTGAGATATGGCGGGATTCATCTCTCTAGAACTTGTGGGCATAAAACCCCACCCTTCAACGGACTACACACTGATTGGTTGCTATAGGCAACATCTCCACTTTTCGAACCCGCAGTTTAGTAAATATGCCCCCAAGTCTTTTATGCAAAGCCTTTCTGGTGATCAGACTATTATGCAAAGCTAGATCTGGTGCCAATAGGTCATCTATGATCTTTGCTAGCATGGTAACAATATGTGTGTAATAAATACAGTAATCTTTCACATAAGTAAAACCAACAAAATGGGTTATAATTAGTTGGTTGCTGCCATAGAATACTGCATGTAGTTTGCATGTAGTTTTTGTGTACAGTCACGTGGTACTTTCCATTTGTTGGATGCCTTGCCTTCATCTGGCCTGTTAGATGCTTAATGTTTTGGTCATTTTCCTGTGTGATAGAAAATAATGAAAAAGATGAAAGTGAATAATGAATATGAGACAGACTAAATCTGGCCCTGCTAATGTCTAAAGTGGAAATAACATGCAGTGCATTAAAACGCACCAGAGCAACAACATACATAGATAACTAAACAGGAGATGGATTACAGTTTGTCAAAGTCTACTACTTTATTAATTTTATTTCATTATTACTTATATTTTATTATATCTTGTTTTGTCTCATATCCATTATTCACTTTCATGTATATATTTCATCTATTTTATCTATTTTCAATGGCAGAACTACTGCTACTGCAGGGAATGTGACCACATTACGGGGCCTGGAGGTCAGGGCAGCCTGGCAATGCCGGGTTGCCCCCCTCTCCAAGGCCCCTTATTCCCTTGTTTTCTCTTCTGAGCATAGTGGCATCTATGGGGCCTCACCCAAATTTTGCAATGACCTGTTCTGTCCCTCTAAGTTATGATTCATCTTGAAGAGGATTTTAAATTTATATAACCTCAAATAGGTTGTCTTACAATATTTATTTATTAATACATTTTAATTGTCTTCCTTTAACTGCAAAAAGAATCACAGCTAATTTACCTTGTGCAACATTTTATACTTCACACTATTTGTCCCATATAGACTAGTAATATTTTTTTCTATTATTTCTTGTTTATTTATCAATACTTCATGATCCTTAATACCCCATTCATACTGCACCAAAATCCCGGGTTTTTGCCGGGGCGAGCTCAAACGACTCGGGTCTTGGTGCAGTATGAATGGTACAAGTCAAAAATCCCGGGTCTGAAAACCCGGGTCTTCAACCCGGGATTTATCAAGGGGTAATTCCCGGGTCGGACCCGGGTTGCCTGTACTATGAATGGTGCAACCCGGGTTTTTCAACCCGGGATGCACAGAAAACAAGCCGATTGGCTGTCTGCCTGTCTCTGGAAGATGATGTCATCGGTGGGAGCCCGTGGAAGATTGGAGAAGGAGTTTAAGAGAAATGGTGGATGGTGGAGTGCAGATCAAGCTGAAGCAGAATCTTCACACAGAATCTTTACACTAGTAAACATGAACTCTGGGCTACACAAAAGTGAGTCGTCGGCCATGATGAAAAGTAATGTGGTAAACAATCACCACCCACTTTTGCATCATCTTTATGCGTCAAAAAACCAGTCACCTTTCAATGACATCACCATTTTTCAGCCAATGAAAACTGCTCTGGTGATGACTCCCACAAATTGCCAGGGCACAGACTTGTGCAGTATGAATGGGGTCAACCCGGGAAATTCCCGGGTCCGAGGTGCAGTATGAATGGTGTTTCTGAGCTGGAACGCTCCGAGCCCCGGCAAAAACCCGGCTTGAAAAACCCGGGATATTGCCGGGACGGCAGTATGAAAGCGGTATTATTCATCTGATCGGGAAACAAATCTAGAATATTTTTTATTCATTACTTTGTTTTCTTTATGGATAAAGCATTACAGTTTCTTGACCTTAAGTAGCATATCTAGCTTATTTCATTATTGTATTATTTCCTTTTCAATTGTTCTAGGAATAGTAATTTACCTACAAAATACTTACTACATAATTTCTTTGCCAATACTTGTTTTCCATCTTATCTGGTGCCAAGTCTAATATGCAGAACTTTATCTGGAAACTAATAAAAAACAATGATGACTAATGGCGCTAGAGAGTGGAAGAGATGTCTAATCCCAATGCTCACCACAATATGATATCTAGTGAGGTACAACAATATAACAAAAAATAAATAAATGTATATATACCAGTCAGAACACTCTATAGAAACCAAGGGAGTTTATTAAAAAACAGAATAGAAAAAAGGGGGACGGTGGATAGATCCCAAATGTCCAGCAGAAAAAATAAAAATATATATGGATATAAAGTAAAATGTCTCAAAAGTATTCCAAGGGATATGTAGTAAAGAAAAATAAAGAAAAAATTCCAGAAAAATAAACAAAAGGCACTGCAAAAACAAAAATAAAAATAACAGTCCCAACGATGTCAATGCCGTGGGCAATGTAGATAAAATAAAATGAAAAAATACCTCTAAAGAATGTCCCAAAGGTTCTTCACAAAGATGCCAGAGTCTGTTGAGCCCTCCAGGGCTAAAAACGAGAGCTCCCTCCTTCCGAGGACGGTGCACCGCCAACTTCAGCTGGTCCCAGTAAGCTCCCCTGTCACTTCCTATGTCGTGGAACTCAAGCCTGCGTTCCAAATGCCAATAACACTGAAACCGGTTTTACCCCTGTTACATCAACTCCATTGTTAGCTCTGCATTCTCCAGTTGGTATAAAGCGGAAGTTCAGTGTTATTGACATCTAGCGCCGTGGGTCATCATTGTATTTTATTAGTTTTTATATTGGGAAGTTTGGAATTCGTCCCGTTCAGACCCACTTTGGCAGCTTTACATTTCTTAAGAGCAGCGCTGTTGTCCCATATTTTTTCTAAGAACTTTATCTGGAGCCCAGTCTTTAGCCATTCCTGGGAAGCTGTGTCCTGAGCTGTTTAACTAAACTGGAACCTTGTATGGTAGCTACTACTGTTGGTATTACATAGTAGAGAGGCACCAATAGTAGCTGCTTTCTTCAGAACCTCATACAGTCAGCTGACAAGCCTAGATTCCGGGTTATGTACAGGAAACCGCCCTGCATCCCTGTCTGTTAGTGACTGTAATGGAACAGTGTTGATGCAGGAATGAATAGACTTTGTCTGTTACTTATCACATGCATGTGCAAAAGCTACATCTGGGAGGTAATCACTGGGAATGGGAATGTAGGCAGTACATTGGTATGACCTGCAAATAAGGTTCAATTCTACAGTCCAGTGGGCTGAATTCTGGTAATATATAGCAGGCACTGGTGCAAACCTGTTAAAACATAGGCTGGAGCCTGATATGCACATAATGAAGTAACAGCAAAGAGATTTGCATCCAGATCCAAAGCATCAGTAATTGGCATCAGTAATATGGGAGCAGCAGACAGATTCACAAGGCAGAATGATATTCAAGGGAACCAGACAAGTAGTAGCTAAACTTTCAGCTGAAGTCTGGTACTCAGGCAACTACTGACAGCAGTTATATTCCAAAGTCAAAGTCTGATGCATGGAAGAGGAATAAACAGTGAACACGCTGCAGCAGAAGTCCAGTATACAAGAAAAGATAGCAGTGGTCAGGTTCACAGATGAAGTCCGGTTTACAAATACTGAACAAGCAGCAGTCAGAGACACAGAAGACAAATAAGCAATTACTGAACTCACAGCAAAAGTCCAGTACCTCTGGACGAAGAAATCAGCAGTCAGATTTACAGCCAATAACCGATTCACAGGGACAATTGAGCAGCATTCAGAGTTAAGAACCAAATATTCAGGAAATAATTAGTTGAGTTCACAGCCAAAGTCCAGTATTGAAGCAAGGAATAAACATTGGTAATATTCACATGGACGCAGAATGGGGGGGGGGGGGGCAATACAAATTACCGGGGCCTGGTGCTGCACTGGAGCTCTATAGTTAAAAAACAAAAAAATTATTTAAAATAATATTTTTTTTTGCTTTTTGCGGGTGTCGCGCCAGCACTCGCAATTTCAACCGCGAGTGTAGGGGGCTGTGTGCAAAGCCGTCCCTGGTATCAGCGGCGAGCATGGCCAGATCTAGACCTGTGCAGTGCAGTGGAGAAAAGGTAAGAAGATGTGATGGGGAGGGGGCATGTGTGACTAGAGGTGCTGGGCAGAGAGGGGGCATGTGTGACTAAAGGTGCTTTGCAGAGAGGGGACATGTGTGACTAAAGGTGCTGGAGAGGGGACATGTGTGACTAAAGGTGCTGGAGAGGGGGCATGTGTGACTAAAGGTGCTGTGCAGAGAGGGGGCATGTGTGACTAAAGGTGCTGCGCAGAGATATGGCACGTGTGACTAAAAGTGCTGGACAGAGTGGAGCGTCGGCACAGGAGTTTATTTTCTATTACCTATAGAAGGCCCCATGAGGTTGCTGTACCGGGGGACCAAAATTCCTCTTGACGGCCATGAATATTCACAGCCAGTGTTTGATTCATGACAGCTAGTTCAAAACCAGTGTCTGATACACAGGAGACTCATAAGTAATGGTTAAGTTCACAACCAAGGTACACAAATGCAGCACAACTGCAAAAAAGGGATCCAAGGAGCTCAATAATCTGGCAATGTGTGCATGCAGTTACCATATGCTTATAGACACAATGAATGTCCACCACCTGTGAGGACATCACTCAATATTAGTTAACCTGGAAGCTAGTGTATCAAAAGTATAGAACTGGCAGTTTTCTATAGAGACTAGTTTTAACAATATAAGTAATCTTATGTTATTATGACACATTTCACCTGCTATTCTGTCCAGGATGACCGATATTGTGGTTTCCCTTGACTACCGCTAACTTTTGGCCCGCACAGCATTTCTCTTTTCTCTAGCGCCAACTTCTCCTGGATTCACATTGGCTGACTGTAGGTCAGTTCACTACTGAAGGCACTTATTTCTGTCTACCGTTGTCAGATCTTCAGGTCTCTCCCCTGTGTGGACGCTGATCTATCTGACTCCTGTCATCTTCTATTTGTTTCGCTTGTTCCCGTGTTACCTGTTCCACGAGCAAGACCTGTGGCTTTCTGCAGAGCATTGCGCATCATTATCGATCCTGCTTTCAGGCTATACTGCCAATCAGGATCTCAGTGTTTCTGTACTCTGCAGCTCATTGACTCAACCCAAATTGTGTCCTGTTCCACAGAACACCGCGCATGCTCATCGATCCTAATCTATGCTCTACTACCTATTAGGATCTCAGCACTCCAGTGCTCTGTTGCTCATCCTACCTCGTTCCTCAGACCCATCTGTGTACTTACCTTCCAGGGTTCCAGCTCAGCTTCTCGACTTGTATTCTGGTTGCTGTACCCTGCTCTGTGCCTCCTAGAGGACTGCGACTTGCGGTTAGAGAGCAGCCAAGCCCATATTCCCTTGCGGTGATCTCTGGTAAATACCTCTCTTTCCATTAGACTCTTGGAGGTTAGTCATCACCAGCAGGGTTCAAGGTCTATTCTAACATCTGATACCATGACAGTTATACTATTGCCATAGTTTGTGACAGTATTCCCCTCCAGGATTCCAGTGATACTGATTATGAAAGGCTTGAATCAAAGTACTGTAGCTTCCCATGCCATATTCATGAACCTAAAATTTTCTCAACGATTAACTCTTTGTATTCCTGAACTTTATTGGGTGGGGAGACAGGATCACACAATAAAGGAGTCATAGCAGGCTTGACCTGGGATATGTGAAATAAAGGATTTACATGACAGAAAGCAATCGGCAGGCAATTTTTTTTTACTACATAGGGTGTTGGTATAGCTATGATTCTAAAACGGGCCAATAAATTTATCTGTTAACTTACTTGACATAAAAAAAAGTGGGTAGCTGGCCTTTCACTGTCAAGTTTTACACTATACAGCAAGGCTTACTCATGTATATCATCTCTCTCTATGTATGTTATTTTTATATATATATATATATATATATATATATATATATATATATATATATATATATATATATATATATATATATACACATATATACACACACACACACACACACACACACACACACACATACATACATACATACATACATACATACATACACATAATTTAAATTCTGGTTTAATTTGGATCCATATGTGCCTATAGAATGCACACAAATGAGGCTTGGTAAGACTAATACAAAACAGTGGCTTCAGATGCAGAAATAAATTCTTAAAGAAGTGTAAAGGATCAGGGAAAATAGGTAGAACCAAAGACAAAGAGAAGCAGGCTGCTGGAATTAAACTATTACACTAGTGAATAGTTGTTTATTGTGGCTGCTATATAGATAATAAACACTAAACTTTGGAGGAAAGAATTTCAGGCAGGAAACTAGATGGTCTGTGTTGACATTTTCTATACACTACAGAAGTGCTCAATTACCCCCTTAAATGGAGGACAAATAAAGGTGATGTAACTCCACAGGCTTTTGTTATGTTAATTAATGTAAACACAGGGTTGCAGGTGCTTTATCTGTCCCCATTTACATTCACCAAGGCAACTGTGGTTTTGTTGTCTTGGAAACGAAAACTGTTTCAGAGATTTATCGTTTATTTCAATCATTAAGGGTCTTCCACAACCTTGAACCTAAAGCAATTGTCACCAAGACCTTACCCTTACGCCAATCCTGTTGCTTATGGGGATGAACAGTTAACACCCAAAACTTGGATATTAAGACTTAATGAGCAAAGGTGAATAGATTATCTTTAAAATTCACTATAACATTAATAATAATAATAAATTCTCTCTAAGATTGTGATAGCTATGTATTAATTCATATTTCAACTGTAAACCTATTGACTGTAAATAGTGATGTTACACCACCAGTCATTTTAAATTGAGATTGTAACTGACTTAGGTCCTTGATTCACATACAAGAGGTTATTCTTTTAACATGTCCACCAATTTTATGTCCTGGACAGTGACTATCCTAAATACAAGGGAAGATCACTTAAAATGAATTAATCTGATATTGACCATTTGCTTTTCAGTCATTTTAGCAACATTCAGAATACTGGACCAAAATAGAAAAAGCATTGACATGTTCTGCAGCATGCAAATGCTTTTCTAGATTTCAATAAGGTGCAGATAGGTACAGGTAGAGGGCAAGAGCACAGGTAAACTATCCATATATATTTTAGAACAGTTGAATTGATTTTAAATTTTGGACCATTTATTTTACTAGTCAAATAACTAAAAAAAGTGTAAGAGAATTCCGTCATGAGAATCATGTTTTTGGGTGCCAAAGGCAGCTGTCAGCCAATCTACAAGACCAAAAGAAACACCTCCTTTATGTATAAAAAAATCTTAAATGAAAAATAAATATATGCAGAGTGGACTTCACAGACACAGACACAAGAAGACTGTCAGCATAATGATCTACTAATAGATAGGCATATAATAACGAATATAAAGATAATATATGAACAGAATACATATGGGTTATTATTAAATAATGAAAGTAACAAAGTCAAGAAGGAAAGAAAAAAACTTTTATGGGTAAATCAAGACTCTTTTTTCTATAGCTATCTGGACATTAATAGTACACTGTTCTTTCTTTATACCACCCTCATAATAACACTGCCGTCTTATTCCGTGAAGTACTGTATGTTCTCTGCACAAAAGTATGTTAATATGTATAAATTCCATTCTCTGTATAATTCCATTCTGGTTGTATAATATAATGTGGTATTTAATTTTATTCAACTCACTCCTCTGACTATTAAATTGGATGTACAAACTTTGTTTCAAATAGTAATTGTTCTTGCAACGGTTTGAAAAAAGCCTCCCATCGCCGCTATTCTCTAATGTTTAGGTGGATACTTGGATTAACTACACACTGGACATTACAGGCCGGATATCAAACAAAGCTGATGAATGGAGAAAAGGGCTTTCAGTAGTAATGTGATTTGCAGAAGTCCATACACACTCTCAACCCTACTCAAAAAAAACATGTAGATCACACATAGACAGATTTACACCTTAACCCTTGTGGAAGACTGCTGCATCTCAGATGCAAAGTGCTGTGAAAAAATAATGTTAGCAGTCACTGAAAATATTAATGACTGAACAGCTACATGTAAGGAATCCAATTGTATTGATAGCACCATCTTTTGTTTCTACCACCATGGACAACTCAGTTGATTCAAAAATAAAATGGCCTCATACTCAAAGCATTACAATTATACACCTTAGATCTAAGTGGTTGCCCTGAACCACATCCAGTCACCCCAAAATATGCTTACGTATTGTTTTACACCCTTTCAACACCTAGATCTCATTTTAATAGTCTTGTAGCACAATATAAATTCTTGTCCTTCCACTGCGGTGTAAAACAAGGCTAATTAATGTGTCTGCTTAGGAAAGAACACCCTCACTGCACCAAACTCTGCCCAAACTTGGGCTCTTCTACAAATGCTGCCATCTTGTCCTTGCACCCATTTGCTTTGGTGGAAATCTATGAACGCCAGCTCAAAATGAGGTGGACAGTGCTACTAAAGAGGATTCACTACCTCACCTGTTCTGCATTTTATAAATTACATCTTATGTCTTTAAGGACCCCAGATCAAAATTTGCTACTGAGCATCCCTCAAATTGAATGCACAGGTAGCGCAGAGCAATAAGACTGGATACCATGAAAACTACATGTGGTACCTTGAATAAGAGCAGCATATAATAGCATAAACACCAATAGACATCATATTATAAAGTATAATAATAATAATAATATGTATGGGAGCTGTTCTGTAATCACTTGTGGTGTTGGAATCAGTAACATTCGCATGTATTCCTACTAGTTACACCCCTGCATATGAATACTACCAGTGGTTGTAATCTGGATGTGTCTAGCCATTCAATTGCACGAACAGAGGCTGCAAGACTATGAGTGGCATCAGTTTACTGGCACTATCAATCCTTAAGTTCTTTCAATCTAATTTTATAGTGGGTCAGGCAGTCAAAAGAAAGTGACATGCCGTATATGTTTTTCAATAATATGTTCATGAACAAGTCTGAAGGACACAAATAGGGATCAACGTGAAGTCTGGCTGGCATAAGAGTGCTAATTGGAATGAAAAAAAAAAGCTGATTGCTGACAGTAATCAATAAAGTGGGAGAGGTACGTTTTGTAAACGCATGGTTGTGTATGGTGTGGGAATACCCTGTGAAGTCTGTACTGGCTGTGAATTTCAATGTCCTTCTGAAGAGGATTTCAGACAGGCTGCACGACTGCTTCTCATCTGTGGAATACATTGAACCGAAGGGCTGCTAAGATAGAATGGAAATCAGGCTCTGCCTTTCAGAACATGCAGCAACATCAGCTCATGACATCTAACATTCAGGAGCTAGCCGACCTAAAAGTTACTTCCATTTTATTGCTTTTCGAAACACACTGGTTAAATGTCAGGTTTTAAGCTGCCCTCTTTTTGCTTTTTGAAAAATGAATTTGTAAGAATGAAACTTGAAGATATACGTAAATAGCTGTCACTCCTGGTAATGGACCAAGTTTTCTATCGACTAGAACAAGGTACTTGAAAGCTTACCGACATCTTATAAATGTGTTTTTCCTTTGTGTTTTAAATGTGACGTTTAGCTGCTCGGCATGGATAATTTTTGCTTTCATTCACACAACTTATATTCTTTATTATACCTTAGATTGAACTAGATATATGACTGCTGAAATGATCATTAATTGGGGGATATATATTGTATATGTATATATATAGGCGACTACTAGAATAAAATACATAAACATTATGCTTATCATAACACAACCAACATATACAATGTAAAGAATGTGATTATTAATTTGTATCATGGTATGAAATATAGCCTTAGTAACCGGTCAATTAGGATATAAGTGAAATAATATTTGCATTGATATTTTAAACTGAATACAGTTTTTAAATATAGTATTGTACTTCAGTTTTCCATTTTAATACAGTAATATTATTATTTATCGCATTACAGTAGAAGGAGATAGTAGGACTTATTTTAGAACTTAGAGTAAACAAGTTGCCATCTTTGTACATGAAAAGTTTATAATTCAGTAAAGGAATCATTGCATAAGGCTGCAATCGATTACAAAAATCATGTATTCTAAGAGATATTCAACAACAGAGACATAATTATAGCTAAATACAAAACTGAAAAGGATCATAATATGACTAGAAGATAATATGACAATTTAGCACATCTGATGAAAGTTTAGAATATTAATCTGTTCCTGTTGACTAGCCCTTATCACAGCATATTACATAATACAATGCTGTCTGACAGGTGATTTACAAGAGCAATCTCTTAATAATATTTAATATGCACTTGATGAACAACATGTACAAGACAGTAAGATGGTCAGGAGTGAGGTCGATTTGCAACATAAAAAAAAAGATATAGAATTCAAATTCATGTGAAGTAGAAGACATATTTTGTGACTATTTTACATAATTTTAGCAAGAACCTATTGAAAAGTGGTTTGGTTGCATGCATAATGTCATTAAATGTAGACTTCCAACACATGAAATAATTGGATTTTTCACAGATTTGACCAGGCTTTTCTTTCCTTAAAAAAAAATAATATATTGATAGTACGAGATAACTAGAAAGGTAATTCCTGTTTTCCACGGGCTCAAAAATACACATAATATCAACATCAGAATTAATTCTTATCTCTAGACCAAAATGTTATAGAATGTATAATGTATTGCTCATCAAATGTTTTTGTGACATGCACATCTCAATGTTGTCATTGGAATACATGTGCCTGGTTGGAATAAATTTTTAGTAGAACTATAATTTTGTTTTATATTGTTCTTTGTCCATGGAATCCTTTCGGACAAACAAAACATGGTAATGATTTAGATTCAATTAGGTGGAGCACTGGTGACCTTACTGTAACCTCATTCGTCTTTTGCATCTTTACAGCTTTCATGCCTTTTAGAAAGGTTTAGAAGTTTCACACCCTTCCATAAATGCAATATCTGGTGAGCGTGCCCTTTGCAACCTAAAGATTAAAAAAGAGCATAGTCTAGAGGGACTTGAGCCCTGAAATAAAATGTTTTTTACTCTATCCTTCTTAACATTCAACCAGTGGGCAACTTGATAGAGAGGGGAAGCAAAAGTTGTGTGAACAGTATATTTAAACCTTCCCATTACCAAAGGATTTGCATTATTATCCACCTAAGCTTAGACTGGCAGTTATGCTAGATGGCTGTAAATTTTACTAAGGATATTCTGAATAAGACACAGTATATAGGAGACTATTACACCATATTTACCTAGATCAATTTTTAATGTGACTACTACTTCAATTTCCCTGGATTAACTTTTTTTGTATTCTTTCTTTACTGAAGAAAAGTTTATGATTTGCATTTTTCACAGGTACCAAACTCAACAGACTTATGTCTAAATGTATGGGCATTAGATAGGAAAAAACATTATATATATTTATTTATTTTAAAAAATACACTTTCTGTAATCCTTACCTGAGTTACTTTCACACAAGCAGTTCAACACACAATAAATATATCAGTAATTTTCTTTCACAACTATTTTTTCTAGATAGCACGTATACTATATTACAGGGTTTCCCAAAGCCAGTCCTCAGGGCTCCCTAACAGTGCAGGTTTTCCATATCTCCTTGCTGGAGCACAGGTGTATTCATTACTGACTGACACATTATAACAGACCCACAGGTGGTCCTAATTATGTCACATGTGATCCGGAAAACCTGCACTGTTAGGGAGCCCTGAGGACTGGGTTAGGGAAACCCTTCTATATTAGATATAGTCCAGTGTTTCTCCCTCAGAAGCCTTAACAATGCATGTTTTTTATATCTCCTTGCTTGAGCACAGTTGTATTCATTACTGACTGACAGTTTTTCTAAGACCCACAGGTGGTATTCCTGTGACCTGGAAAACATGTACTTGTAGGGCTCCCTCGGGACTGGATTTAGGAGACACTGATATGGTGTATTTTTGTAGGTCAAACTAAAGCAGAGGTGTCCAAGTTCAGTCCTCAAGAGCTACCAACAGTTCATGTTCTCAGGATTTCTGTCCATAGAAACAGGTGGGATAATTACTGACCCAGCTGAATAGATTAACTCACCTGTGCATGATTAAAGAAATCCTGAAATGAGAACTATTGGTAGCCAATGAGGACTAGACTTGGACACCTCTGCCCTAAAGTTTATAAGGTTTATTTATTAACATTGCTTAAAGGTGCAAATTTACATTAAAATCAAAGCAACAAGAAGCAATTAGCTTGATTTGTATAACCTGCACTTAGAAGATGAAGTTGAAGTAGTTAATTGTGCATTGGTTTTAGTACAGATTAACCCTCTATGACCAGGGTGTATCATCATCATCATTTATTTATATAGCGCCAGCAAATTCCGTAGCGCTTTACAATTGGGAACAAACATTAATAAAACAATACTGGGTAATACATACAGACAGAGAGGTAAGAGAACCCTGCTCGCAAGCTTACAATCTATGGATAATTTTTTTCAAAAAAAATTCCCACTAGGAGAGGACACTATTTTTCTACAAACTATCAGCGACATTATCACTATGTCATCGCCATGGTTACATTGTGCTTATCTAATCTACAAGCAATAGCTTAGTTCCATTGTAGGGGGTGCTCACAGCAATGCACAGACCAGATATTAACAATATTTTGCACAATGGCAGTGGTCAAAAGGATTTATATATAGGTTTAAAAGCAGTGTTTAACATTTTTTTAAAACAAGTTCAATGTAGGACCTTGACACCACAATTTCCTACACCGGTTTAATAAGGGCTTCAAACCACTTGTCTGTGCTATTAGGAAACCCTGCTCCTTAAACAGGTGTTGCTTCCTAATTGCCTTTATTCTTCATATTAAGGCTCAAGTAGAGTTGGACGCATTTGCCCCTGACAATATGCAGGAAAAGACACACACATGAGAAAGCACATTTACATATTGTCGGATACATCTCAAGAGGAGTACAGCTGTACATCACTTGCATTTACAGCAGGTGTCCATAAGGAGTAACAATACTTATGCCCTGTGACAGCAGAGATAGCGCAGAGAAACAGAGATATGACTTAGTACCACATACATCTTTGGCATTACTATATTTGTACATAATATAATCATTTAATGAAGCATCATATACACAAGAGAGATTATCTGGATAGCTATTAATAAATGTCACATTTACCATATATATTTGAAATTTTTGCAATTAGCAACATATTTGATCTCCACAATTCTTTTTCTGTTACTATTACAGAACCTACATTTTTTTATTCAGAATTTAATATTTAATATCCCTTTAAATTAGAAAATTAAAAGAAATGACATTGACAAAAATATTGACACCCTAGACTTAATACTTGGCAACACAACCTTTTGGTCAAAATAACTGCAATAAAAAAATAACCATTTCCTATAACCATAAATGAGCTACCTGCACCTCGCTACTGGCAGTTTGGGCCACTCTTTTTGTGCAAACTGCACTAGTTCTCCCGGATTCAAAGGGTGTGATGTCTCATAACTGCTTCTTTCAGATCTCTCCACAGATGTTCTATGGGATTTAGAATAATTGCTGTCCACTTCAGTCCAGCACCTTGTCTTGAATCATTCTTGGGTGCTTTTTGAACAGTGTTTGGGGTCATTGTCCTGCTGGAAGACCCATGACCTTCAAATAAGACCCAGTTTTCTGATACTGGATTCACCATTGCTCTCCAAAATGGCTTCGTAATCTCCAGATTGCATGATGCCATGCATATGATCAAGGTGCCAGATGCAGCACAGGAATTTGGCTAGTTCAGGTGTGTTTTAACAATCCCCAGTCTGGCCTTCTTTGTCTCTCTCTATCAGCAACTGGGCCCTCCTGGGCTTCATACCATATAACCCCATTTCACTGAGTTGGAGATGGATGGGGAGTTGAAACTGTCATGCCTTGTGTCTGAAGATCAGTTTGAATCTGTCTAGCAATTGATTAAAATGTTTTCACCATTCTAACAATCTGGTGGTGCAATCTTCATTTAATTTTCTCTTTTAGTCAAGTCGATAAAGGTTGGCTACACTGCTATAGGCCTTAAACCTCCTAAAAACAATAAACATGATGAAAATTGTAACATCAAGAGAATGTCCATGCTTGACTTAAATCTTCTGTCTGACCCCCTCAGACAATTCTCTGGTCTTATTTCTTCCCTCCATGCTCATTGTAGTATACACAGTGACTAAAAAACAGGAGAACGAGTTATTTTCTTTATTCTAGCTTGTTTAATGGATGATTTTTGTATTGCAGGCACTTGCTATACAGCACAGGTGAGTTCAGTTCCAAAGTGCAGGAGAATCACCAGCTTGAAATCAAAACAATTTTCTGGAATAAATGTGGGATTATTAGAATAGACTGCAAGTTTACCAATATTTCTGGCCATGACTGTAAAATGTAATTAAATACAAACAGAAATTAAATTCAATGACATATCTATTGTTATTCCCTTTAAAAAACATGCAGTAATCTGCCACAATTCAGATGGAAATATAAATTAAATAATGCGAATAGATGGCTACAACTTCACATAATACAGCAGGCATACTAATGATTTAAGTACTATTAGCTGGAGATGTCAATCCACAATCAGCCAATCAGAAATGGCTAACCAGTGCTGCGAAAATTCATTATCATCATGGCGCCTCCCTGTACTAGCCCTCCAGCACCCACAAGAGAAACACCTCCTGACACGTGTATCTGCATTAAAGTCTACTTAAGTTGCAATTATGTGAACACAACCTTACTGTACTCGACCTACTCTCCTCTACACCTGTCCTCCCCTGTTCCATGACTCCAGATGTAAGGAGTCAGCAGTGTAAGTTGTGTCAAAAGCTGCATACGGACGTATACTGACATTATTTGTACACATGCACAGTAAGAAAATGTATATTTTATGCAAATAAATCAGACTCTCCATGAGCCCCATTATGATACTATCCCACTTACATGCAGCCCTGCTGTTGTAAACAATTGAATAATTTGATTAGCTGCAGGTAGTTCGATCCCAACCCATTTAGAAACTCAGGATTGATTTTATCTCTTTGATTGTTCTAAACTCTTCGGCTCTATCCATGACGTATTTATGAAAAGAGAGTTCCAGACACATAGTTACAGATGAGTGTCCAATACCAATTTATTGTACTGGTCCTTAAAGCTAAAGGTCTTGAAATGTCTCTTTAGGGATATATCAATATAATCAGGGATATCCAACAAACAGACCCCTCACATGTTTGGTGATTCTGTGATATCTCAGGACATCTCAACTAGGGGACTCAGCAGCTGGGAAATATTTGAATGAAAAGGAATAAGGACAAAGGAAAATATAATATTTTATCAAATATCATACATACATACATACATACATACATACAGAGTCAAGTTTAGTATGCATATGAAGGGAAACTTTTGACCTGTTGTGTGGAGGTAATATCATCTTTGTAAGAAATTCTGGTAAGTAGTTAGGTCAGTGTAAATAAACCCTGACTTGAAAGGTGTTTGAAAAGATGTCATAAAACAGATAAGTTCCATTTTGAGAGTCAATTTCAAATTGAGAAGTGTCCCATTATTTCTGTTCTCCCAGCAACCAGAAAACTAATCATTTGTGAATTTACCATTTCTGTTGTTTATTCCTTTTTACTTTACAAAAACTATTGTATTCTCTCTTTATATGTCATTTTGTTAATTGTTTTCAACTTAAGCATTGTGGATATATTTTCCATAATAATTTACACTTAATAAGTTCAGGTCTCTGTGTTCTTACGAATTCAATCACATGTCAGACTTGGTATTAGAATGCTACATGGTTGAAACAGAGGAAATAATTTGGATTATGATAACTCTGATGAAAGTAAATTTCGATAGATTAGTTTAAAGGGAGAACGCTTCCTGAATAGGAATGTAAGCTCTTTACAAAAAACCTTGGTGGTGGCATGATTGGTATGGCAAAGTTAGTCTATGCAATAGACAGGGAGGGTTGTAATAATTTTCAGACTGACTAGGTAGTTGGTTGTGATTAACCCTTTGCTTCACACACAACAAACAGGCTCAGGTGAGTGCTGAACCATTACAGCGTCCTTTAATTCATTGATTCCAAAACAGTGTTTGATGCACATTTCTATATAAAAAATAATAGATGAGTGATAGGTGAAAAATCTTCAAAGAAAAGAGTTGAACATACATAAATTACTACCGCCAAATTTTGAAGGAAAAAACTAAAATTTATTGTTAAAGTTTTGGCCCATAGGTCCCATAAAATGTTAATTCAAATGAAGCACTGTTGTCAAGGGGTCTATTGTTATATTCTTATCTATTATCATATTGATATTATTACACTTGTAAGAAAAAAACCTACTTTAACTCTTACCTAATTTTATACCTTCCTTCTGGGAGACAATATGAAAAGAAGGTATAGGCCGGGCTCTCCAAATTGCATCAAGTTGGTGGGACTAATGTGGATGGGGCTTGTTGATGTGATTTGCATTATAATACATTCCCACACACATGGTAGTTCGGGGTTCGGGAGTTCTCCCAATAATCCAGGAGTGGGAAAACTGTGTGTCAGTGTACTTGGCTGGATTATTACAAATCTAGAAAATGATATATATAACATATATAACATATTTGATGTGAGAATTCAGAGGAACAAAAACCTCTTACACTATACTTTTCTATAATCTTTATAATGAAATTTCAAAACATTTAAGAACAACTAAAGGAAAGATATAATAAAGAATATAATCATTTTGAACAATGCAAACATTTTATTATATCTTCAGAATTCAAATTAAAGACAACCATATAAATATGTTTTTTTTTCAGGAAGCAACAGAAGAGCCCTATCGGAGCTGACAGTTTTATATTCCTAATAATTCAGCAGAGTAATAAAAATGTTTTTGTGTGGACATACTGTAGCCTAATAAGTTTCTTCAGAGAGGACATGATGTTTTCAGATAAAGGTTATGAGCTCCTTAGAGCTCCTTAATCTAGAATGAAAATGTCGATATTGTATTTTAAATGCCTTCATTTGAATGTATTTATTTGTTTTGTAGGCTCCCTGTTCAAGTCAACGTATTTCCTTCATGAATTTGGTGAAGTGATGAGGAGAAAAAAGACATTGTGGAATTGCCTGTTTCCATTTTCCTGGACAATGGATGGAGAAACTTTACCTTCTACAATGTTACCCACACTAAATGCATCGTATGGCTCATCTATAACACTGGAGCAGAAGACAACATTTGCCTTTGTGATTTTATTGTTCATTATTCTGGGAGTCCTCATTGTTAGATGCTTCAGGATTCTTCTTGACCCATACCGGAGTATGCCAACCTCTACTTGGGCAGATGGAGTTGATGGACTTGAAAAAGGGCAGTTTGACTATGCTCTTGCATAGCGACCAAATCTAAACAATGCTTTTCTAGAATTGGTAAATAATCCTAGAGAGTGATAAACTAAAAAAGTATAGAATAGGGCTGTAATCAAATTGATCTAAGGAAGAGCTGTTTTTTTAAGTACATACGAAAAATACAAAACCTCTCTGTTGCAGGCATTTTTTAAATAAATATGTAGACCACTATTGAGAACACACAAAAATATTAGAATATACAAGATACTGTAGTTTAGAGAGATATTTCTTACTGTTTTCATCGACTATTCCCAATGGCCAAGTTTTAAGGATTTATTTTACTAGCTGCAGGTGAATTAAAATGGGCCTACGGGCACACATATTTGCACATACTATACTGGATTTGACTAGAATGATGATGGCTTAATAAATAAACATGTAAACAAAAATAAATAAAATAAAACATTTTTGTAATGTTTTTTTTTTTATTTACTCCCCACACAGGACTGGGCACATTTGCTTTAATACTAGGAAATTGGTACAAATTATATCTTATATTATCTCATTTGCGTAATGGAGCCAATGGTGTTATGCTACAGGGTAGCCAGCAAAAGAAGAAATAGATATATCTAATTATTAATACAACAGGTACTCAGACAGTCAAATGCACAAAACATCACCATTTCTACACACATGGGGCCTGATTCATCTTTGGATGTAAGTCCCATTGCAAGCCGTATCTTGCTTGAAATTGCTCTGTGCATGCTCACAAATGGACCTTACGCCAGTGAACGCAATTGCATGCAATTCATGTCTGAATGCAAATGACACTTCTGCCACGCTTCTGCCTACATCTTGAAGCGTGGAAGGGGCGGACGCACTTAGGCATTGTACAGTAAGGGCGTGCCGAGGACAAGCACACGCAGCAGTGTCCGATTCAAGCTCTTGGCAACTCTTGGGTACATGTTTTTTAACTGTACCACTTGCGCCAGCTACAGGGCTGGTGTAAGTGCCGACTGATAATGATGACTACACCTATGCATGCCAGAACATGTGTTTGAAAGTAAGGGAAACTATAAAAATGTAGTTTATATACAGTATGCATTAAAAACATCTTGATTTATGTATATCATTTAAAAAATAAATAAATATATAAATGTATTTTTATTAATGATGACAGTATTAATAGTTGTAAAAATATTTTTTTGCATGCGTTCTGATGGGACATACACATGTCTGTATTCTGCTGTGTGTTCTGTCTGTCAGCATACGGCAAGTAACATATAGCCGGAGCGCACTTATACCCATATTCAAATGGGAACTTTTCAATAGATCCACTTATACTTGATTATGGCCCGGATGTGCGTGCAAGTTGCGTTCACATTGCATTCGACATTGAATCAGGCCCATGGGAAGAGGGATGGTAATCTTAAGACAACCATTTTGACTTACTGATAATATGATTTTAGAAGTAGGAAAAACAATATAATGACAGTCACTAGAGAATGCAAGTTATGAGAATTACCAGCAGACTTATAATGTATAGTATTACCATGTACTAATTAAAAGCAGTACTTTTGGAGAAGGAGAAATGCTAGAACTTAATGAATACAAGTGAAACTACAGATTTTTGCATATATTTGTATGTATTGTGATGCTGACACCTGACAGATGATAGATACAAACAACTTTTGCTTGAATAAACTGTGCTTTTATTGTTCACAACACCAATAAGATTACACACTTTCTTCAGGATGACACTATGCTAAACACAGTCCTCCTGCCTAGTCACTGGCCAACTAGCTAGCATCAGTCACGCTGCACAAATTCACAAAACAATAATTAGACCCTATCCTCCACCTGTGTTTGTGTTCAGCCTAGGAGTTTTACTGTGCAAAACTTAACCCTGTCTGCAGCTTGTACCTGATAGACTCCCTGGGGCCTCACCTGTCCCTATGCAGTGGAGGTGTGGCAAATAATCCTCTTTGTCACAATATCTACTGCACAGGAATACCACTAAGTGACGGAACAGCTAAATAACAAAGACAGGTCTTCTCTATGGTTGAGAGGCAGCAACATACATACAGATATGCTCTGTAGGCATACCCACCAATTAGAGCTGTGAGATTATATATATATATATATATATATATATATATATATATATATATCTCCATGGGACTACCGAGGAATATGACAGGACTCTTTTGCCTATTACTGTGAACGGACAGACAGTAACAGTGATAGCGGCCATTGCCTCAAAACTGCCATACCCTTTAATCCTGGGCAGAGACTTTCCGCTGTTCAAGCAGATCCTCCAGGAGCAAATCCAGCCGGCCATGTACAGCAGCGGCCGAAAGTCTAGCCTTGATGGAGGAGCTTGAGGGAACAGAAAATGCAAAGCACCAGGATCTACTACGAAACCTGAAACAGACAATTCAGGAAAATACACCTCCTAAGAGGTGGGAGCATAGACAAAGGAGAGTTGCACAAGTACCAACACATGTTGGCGAGACCTCGGGTGAAGGGGCTACGCCTCCCTTAGCTAATGTCTATAAGAATGTGGTTGAGATTAATGGGGTAACATAGGCTAACAAGACTGCAGAAGGTATTGCCTATTATATGGTAAAGAATGATCTGTTGTACAGTTGCTAATGTACAGAGTAGAACTGTAGAGCAATTGTTAGTGCTGCAAATCCATACATCACTTGTTCTCAAAGCTGCACATACACATCTATGTGGGGGGCACTTGGGGGAAGATAAAACATGGGAGCGGATATTACTCAGGTTCTATTGGCCAGGAGTGTATGAGGCAGTAAAAAGGTTTTGCTAAACATGTCCAGTATGACAGAGAACATGTCCGAAGCCAGACTATCAGGCCCCGCTAGTTCCCATCCCTGTGTTGCAGACCCCGTTTGAGCTTATTGGTATGGATTTGTTAGGCCCATTAGAGAAGTCAGCCAGCGGCCATCAGTATGTATTGGTCATAGTCGGACTATGCCACCAGGTATCCCGAGGCTATACCTTTGCACAATATAAAGTCCAGTACAATAGCAAAATAACTCTGTTCTGTATTGTACCAGGTTGTATGATGATTATTATTATTATTGTAACTAGGCTGGCATATACTGAGCAGCCAATTACTGAAGTTGCTATGGAAACGCAGGGTGAAGCAGAGGGCAGCCCTGCCAGAGAGTCTGGGAGGAGAGGAGAGAGTGTCAGGAAGCAGAAAGCAGAGAGTAAGAGGGAGTCAGAGACGTGTGACAGCAACAGGAGGAGTGAGGTGTTTGTGGCAAGGAGAGTCTGTAGGAATGACCGAGTGTACAAAGAAAAAGAGGGACACCCAGCTATGAAAAGAGAAGCTGAGTATAGCTTTTCATAGAAAGGTCTTGTAGCCGGATCTCTAGCAGATAATCAGCTATCAAGCAGCCTGAGGAAGATTACACAGCAAAGCGAGCCTATGTGTGATGAGGAAGACTCCCACTATTAGCAAATTGTGTGTGAGAAGAGAGGGACAGCTAGTAAGATCAGGCTTGCAGTCAGTGGCGGATCCAGGGGGGGAAGCGATCAGGGCAATCGCCCCCCTTGGAAGGGGCTTGCTGCCGGCGGCTGCACAGTATGTGCAGGTCCGCTAGGCAGTGACAGACAGGGACAATGTGCTGCCCGCCCGCTCTGATTGTGTTTAAAACACAATCAGAGCGGGCAGGCAGCACACTGTCCCTGCCTGTCACTGCCGAGCGGACCTGCACATATTGTGCAGCCGCCAGCAGCCTCAGAAGTCAGAAAGGGGGCGGGGCCTAAATCGCCCCCTCTAAATCGCCCCCGGTATAACAATTTCCTAGATCCGCCCCTGCTTGCAGTTGGTCCATGGCTGACAGTGGCTGAGACTGTTATCTTCATCCAGAAGGAGAACGATAAGTAATAACACACCAAACACTGTGACATCATTAATGCTGCATTAGGAAAATAACACTATACCTATAAATCTACAAGTTAGATCTCTTTACATAAGTCTGCACTTATATCAGAGACTGTATTACCTGTCATAAGTGTAGAGACATTTCAAGTACCAGAGATCTAATGTAAGTTAACAATGTTTCGACAAGTTCACCAATGTTAACTAGTTAACCTCACAAACTTTTTTTAATATTGACAGGGCTGTGATTATTGTATGAAATAACTGTTGATTTATATTTTCACACTGTGTGTAAGTGCATTGTGGGAAAGTTTGGGCAACAGTGAATGTATGTGTGGCGGCCATCTTATTGTTTCGTTATTACTGTACTGTTGCCTTTGATTGTGATCTTACCAGTTGTCCCATTTATCCCATCTAGAATATGATTTCCTCTGTTGTGAACTTTCCATTCAAATGAGAGACGATTGTCTACTCTAAATGTTAAGGAATCTGAAGACCCATCAAATAGTACAGATAAATAACGGTTTGCATTTTAACTATTGAACTGTGCCCAAAATATTTTTTTTAGGTTTTGTGTGGAATTTGTCTATGAATGATAAAGTTAACAAAGTATACCAATGTTTAACAGTTAAGTACTTACATTTACTGCCAGTTAAAATGCACAAGAGTCTTACAAGTTAAGCTTTCCTACAAAATAAGTAGTGCAGATAAGTATTTAAGGATTTGTATCTAACATCCTATTTTTTATAGCTATTAAGAAGTGGTTATAGCATTTTTACAGGCTGTATGCTAAATTAATATAGTGTTATGTACACACAAGTGTTTGCATCAGTATGTATATTGCTGAATTTCCTAGAAATACTGTATTCTATAGAATTTAATTTTCTTAGTTTTAGAATGCAGTCATGCAAGACAGTATATAAATATCATTGTAGTAATAGGTTATCAAATTGTTCCCATGGCAATATATAAACATTTCTTGAGGACTTAGCAATGTAGCTATACTTTGGCAGCAGAAGTATTTTAAATACTTAACTAACAGCCAGTTGGTATATTGCCATTTAAGCTATATGTACCTCTTCATCTCAGCTATATCAACAATCCGCTCACACTTCTTTCGCAAAAAAAAAAAAGGCTGCAGTCCAGAAGAAGACCTCTGCATGTCAAGAAAAACGAATGACCAGAGACAGTAAGAAATCTGATTAAATGGGTTGGCTCAGCTCAGACTACCTAGGCTGCATACATAATATTTAATAAGTGATTGGAACAAATGTATCAATAACTGTGCCTATGCATACAAAATGCTTGTCATTTACATGCAGCAATTTATTCCGCTGTGAGACTGGATATTAGTTGTTGCAATTCCAGATTAGTGACAACTGATAGCAGCCATAAATAACACAGCGTTATACAATATGACATTGTATGTTTCTGTTGGAGCATATGCAAACATCTGTATTTTCATGTAACTATTAGACTGGATATGTGTTACAACCCTATTACACATATTTGCACTATGAGTGACAGATACTTTACACATCTCTCCCTTCTTACTCACAATTCAATACCAGCCATTAATTTCATGTTATTGTCTGCATTCACGAGCAGCATGGTGGCTTAGTGGTTAGCACTTCTGCCTCACAGCGCTGGGGTCAGATTCCCAACTATGGCCTTATTTGTGTGGAGTTTGTATGTTCTCCTCGTTTTCGCGTGGGTTTCCTCCGGGTGCTCTGGTTTTCTCCCACACTCCAAATACATACTGATAGGTTAATTGGTTGCTATCAAATTAACCTTAGTTTCCCTCGGCCTGCATGTGTGTATGTTAGGGAATTTAGACTGTAAGCTCCAATGGGGGGACTGATGTGAGCGAGTTCTTTGTACAGCGCTGCAGAATTAGTGGCGCTATATAAATAGCTGATGATGATGGATCATTGTACAGACTATAGGACTACCATCATTCATCCATTCTTCATCAGAGGCTAGCTTGCAAATTTTAGCCCGCAGGCGAGACTCAGCTCAGCAGCCTACTAAGAACATTGTAAAGCAAATAAAATGCAGGTAGCCCAGTGATCCAGCCCCAAGTAGCCCACTATGGGACTAGCTTGGTGGGGGGACAGGTGAACCTCTGCTCTACAGTCCAGTCACCCCCTGGTCTTCATCCTCCCTCACATACCCACTTCGGATACTGTGAAACACAGAAAGCATAGTACGTGGTCCACAGACAAATGTATTACATTATTCAAAGAAGAACATGCAATTACAGGCAGCACAACTTGTTTAGGAGTAATATAACATGTCAAACATGTTAAGATATGCTTATCAAAAATACTAAAGACAAAAAATAAAGGTATTCCATTTCTAAGTTGCATTTGACTAGCATCAGAACTCTTTTGTTAATAATCAGGAGGGGAAAGAACAACGTGTCGGCAATCAGGTAATCAAAATGCTCACTGGAGTATTTCAGCAACTTAGTGTGCTGACCTTGTGGGATACGGTTTCCAGTGATTGTGTTGGAACAGTGTCATGATACAAGAAGGAGGTTGGGAAGAAACAAGAAGCCACAGATTGGGACTTGTGGAAGGAGCAGGGTCCCCCACTGCAGTGATGGGAGGCTCCTGATAAACTGAAACATGCAAATGCATCTCTATTTGAAATAAAGTTCACAATGTAATTTGTCTTGTCTGTAGGATACCATAGTCTCTGGCTCTGAATAAAAATTCTGTCTGCGAACTCATAACTATCTTCTTTTTGTTGTTTTTTTAAAAAAAATGGCCTTTATTATAGGTGATAATACTACATATTGTTATGAAATACACAAGTCAAAATGTATTCAAGTTGTACACATCTTGTAATGTTACATGCCTTTGGTTTAAATAGCCTATATAATTCATGTTTTTCTCTTTAAACATCAGAACTAAATTATTTTGGATCTATATTTTGGGACAGAAACTTGTCATAGGCAGGAATGTGGCAGAAGATTATCAAAATATTTTTTTTTATATTACTCTGTAAAATGACTATTAAAACTTAAAAAAGTTAACTTATTTAAGAACTACTAGTAACATTGAAAGATATAAGATAAAAAACAGAAACATTTGCTATAGGGGTAAATCAGGCATACAAGAGTTTACGCATACAGCCTCAGTAGAGTACAGATGTGGCTTATCGGTGTCAGTAGTAAATGTCTCATTATCTTATTTGTTCACAGTATAATAACATAATGAAATGTCTGGTATGTTGCCTGCACCATTACGCTTCTCCAGGGGTAAGAAGATGCTAGTCAATGATCTGCAAAAATGTATATACGGACGTGTGTGTCTGAATTTTTGGTCCATGTGTGCCTGAATTTTTGGTCCGTGTGTGCATTGTTGAAATGCATATCATACGCAAACAAACACATACAACCAACATTACATAAGCCCCATACTACTTAAAGAAATTGTCAGAACTGAAGATTTCCGCAATAAACTTGTGATCATGGATGGGGGTGGGGGGGGATATTTTTCCTTTGCACACTAGAGGTGGTGTCAATAATTGATGGACACTGCAGTCAGCTATTTTTTGTCTAAAATAAATTAAAACATAAACCGATAGCTGGTACTCAAACAAGGCATGAGGACTTATATACATATAATTGTAAACTTCACTAGTAGTACATTAATATAGGGCAACTTATAAGATACACTTTGTGGTGCTTTAATGTTTTTTCTCTAATTATGAATACGGGTACACCGCATTAACAGCTAAAAAACGTGTAATTTCCATGGCTGCCACTAGATGTCTATATTGCTAAAGGCAGATAAACGTTAGTTCAAAAAGTGACAGCATAAAAAAAAATGTATATTGTGAGCACTGTTTGTCTTAACTGTGCTGCATGTGATTCGAAAAAAAGATCCTTTGTTCATAGGGCCAACTAAAAAAACAATACAGCTCAAAATAATAGCTGGCAGCTGGTACAAAGAAAATGTTCATAGTGTGCTGAAATTAATAATGTATTGCTTCCTCTATGTGCATGGGAAGTATTGTTGGAACTGATGTTGTAAGACAGCAGAAACATTGTGACCCTGAAAACTAGTACTTCATCCACAGGAAACTAATTCATTTTACATTCCTAATGTCCATTTCATACAATCAGCTCAAATCCAGCTACTGTTGTAAACTACACTGATGACAAATAAAAAGTTAAGTTAAATTGTCCTGCCTTCTGATATAAACTACCAGTCTCTTTCTGAGAATACTGTAGGCCTATGGCCGCCACCATGAGAAGGGTGGATACAGACACAATTAGTCAAGAAAGGACTGTCCACACTTGCCTTGCAAAGTCACAATTTATCTATTAGTAAACCAGTCTTTAGATTCAGCCACTCTCTAATATTTTAGGTGAAACACATAGAGATGATGAGACTCAGATCTACACAGTTTAACAGCCTACTTTGTTGGTGCTCTTCTGGACCATATAAGAAGGACTACAGGGTATACAAAGTGCCTTACCATTGTCACGAGCCGCGGCGGTACTCACAGCCGCCGCGGCTCGCTTCCCGTGCGCCCTGGCGTCCCGGCCGTCACCATGACGACCGGGACGTCATTTCCTCTTCCTGCCCGGCCGTCACCAAGGCAACGGCCGGACGCCTCTACAATAGCGCTGCATCCCGGCGGTAGGCGGGCGCATGTGCATGACAGGCAGGCTGTGGGCTAATTTAACTAGTAGGCTGATATTACAGGCATTAGCCTGCATCTGTGTATTTCAGGGACAAGCCCTGATTGGCCCTGCTCTGTATGAGTAATTAGCCTGCAGCAGTGTATCCAACTACTGATTGGTCTGTATTGGTATTTAAGGCAATGAGGTCTGCTGCCTCATTGCCGGTTGTAGCGTTCTGTCCTCAGTCCTGCTGCCAGCTTGTGCTATCCGTTTTGGTTCCTGCTACCTTAGATTTGATCACCCGTGTTTGACCCCTGCTTGTTATTGGACCTGTGACCCTTCTCTTCTGACCTTCGCCTGGATTTCGGATTTTGCTTCTCTGCCTGTGAGTTTGACCCTTTGCTTGCCCTTGGATATTGCATCTGTGCCTGTGACCTTTTGACCTAGGATTCTTCTTATACTACAGTCCACCAATCACTCCACTTCTGGTAAACTCCTTTAAGTCAGTATACGCTACTCGACCCTCGGTCGGTCCGCAGCCCAGTCTGTCCCCACCACTAGGGGCTCCAGCGAACACCTGGCCTTCTGAATAGTTCCCAAAGTTCACTGTACTGACTTGGGAGTTCCTAACATTATAACCGACCAGGAAGATTGGTATCATACGGCCATGGACGGAGAGGAGTCGAATCTGTCCCCAGCCCAGTTTCTGGCCAACCAGATACAGGCGGTTTCCCAAGTGGTGCAGAGTTTATCCCAGCGCCTGGCAGTCCAAGAAGGGGCTTCCAGAGACCGGCAGCTCCAGCAAGTTCTCGCTGGTGACACACCGGAGCCTAAGATGAATTTGCCTGACCGATTCTCTGGAAGCAAGCCAGCCTTCCGTAATTTCAAAGAGAGCTGCAAGTTGTACTTTCGTCTGAAACCACGTTCCTCTGGTTCCGAACAACAGAGGGTAGGGATCATCATCTCATTACTCCAGGGCGACCCTCAGTCTTGGGCCTTCTCCTTGCCTTCCACAAGTCCAGCCTTACAGTCTGTGGATGCCTTTTTCCAAGCTCTGGGGCTATTGTATGATGACCCGGATAGGGTAGCCTCAGCTGAGTCTCATCTCCGTACGCTGAGGCAAGGACGTCGCTCAGCGGAAGAGTATTGTGCGGAATTTCGACGATGGTCCACTGATAGCGCCTGGAACGATCCAGCATTGCGAAGTCAATTTCGCTTAGGACTTACTGAGCAGATAAAGGACTCTTTGGTCCAGTATCCGATATCCGACACGTTGGAGAATTTGATGCAACTCGTTATAAAAATTGATCGTCGGATCAGAGAGAGGAAGGCTGAACGGGAGTCCTCTGCTCCTATGGACGTTTTCGCTAAACTTGATAACACTTTGCCCGATTCCTCTGAACCCATGCAGTTGGGCGCTTATCGTTTGCCTCCGGAGGAACGCTCCAGAAGACGCTTACTAGGCTTGTGTATGTATTGTGGTCAACCAGGCCACTTAGTTCATTCATGTCCCAGCAAGCCGGGAAACTCCAAAGCCTAAGTGCAGGTGAAGAGGTGCGCTTGGGTCTTTAGATTACCTCTTCAGACAATTCTTTATTAGTCCCTGGACGTCTAACTTTCCGTGAAAGATCCATGGACCTGAAAGCTTTTCTTGACAGTGGTGCAGCTGGTAATTTTCTGGATATACATTTGGCTCAGACACTTGATATTCCACATATCAGGTTAGGATCAAGCATCACCACATGTGGTTTGGATGGTAACCCCTTGCCTGGGGGAAGGATTCTCGCCAGGACTCCAATGGTTCGGTTGTCTGTAGGAGTCCTCCATACGGAGGAGCTCTTCTTCTATCTTATCTCTTGTCCCTCTGCTTCTTTAATATTGGGATTCGCAGTCATAACCCCCTTATTGATTGGGAAACAGGGGAGATTGTCCGTTGGAGTCCCGGGTGCTCTACATCCTGCTTGACCCTGCCTCTTAGAGTTAGAGTTATACAGCCTAGTCCAGAATTCTTGCCGGTACCCTACCAGGACTTCAGTGATGTCTTTTGCAAGAAGAAAGCTGATTCACTTCCACCACACCGGGAATACGACTGCGCAATTGAATTGGTACCCGGTTCTAAGTTGCCCAAAGGGCGTTTATATTCATTATCCCTTCCTGAAACACAGGCCATGGAATTGTACGTAAAAGAAAACCTGGAGAAAGGGTTCATCCGCCCTTCTAAATCTCCGGTAGGCGCAGGTTATTTTTTCGTTTCTAAAAAAGATGGCAGCCTGAGACCTTGCATCGATTTTTCGTGGACTAAATAGCATCACGATTAAGAACATGCATCAGTTACCCTTGATCTCTGTTCTGTTCGATCAATTAAAAACAGCTACTGTATTCTCTAAGATTGACCTCCGAGGGGCCTACAATCTTATCTGAATCAAGAAAGGGGATGAGTGGAAGACTGCCTTTAATACCCACTCGGGACATTACGAATATCTCGTAAATGCCATTCGGTTTGTGCAACGCTCCGGCAGTCTTTCAGGATCTGCTTAACGATGTATTACGTGAGTTCTTGGGAAAAACAGTTGTTGTTTATTTGGATGACATTTTAATTTATTCCGAATCCTTATCTCAGCATCGTCAGCACGTCCGCCAGGTTTTATTGAGATTGCGAGAACATCATTTGTACGCAAAATGGGAGAAATGCGAATTTAAGGTGTCCACAGTGGCATTCCTAGGTTATATCATCTCCTCATCAGGATTCGCTATGGATCCCGCCAAGGTGCAGGCAATTCAAGATTGGGTCCTACCTACTAACTTAAAGGCGATCCAAGGATTCCTTGGCTTCGCCAATTATTACCGAAGGTTTATTGGCTCCTTCTCCTCGTTAGTGGCTCCTATCACTGCCCTCACTCGAAAAGGAGCTAACCCAGCGGAGTGGTCCGCAGAAGCACTGGCAAGTTTCTCAGCTCTCAAAGCTGCATTCATTTCCGCTCCAGTCCTTAGACACCCTGACCCAGGACTTCCGTTTATTGTGGAGGTGGATGCTTCGGATGTTGGTGCTGGGGCCATTCTCTCTCAGAAAGACCCACAGAGTAAAAAGTTACACCCTTGTGCATTTTTTTCGAGAAAGTTTCTGCCTGCGGAATGTAATTATGACGTTGGAAACCGTGAATTATTGGCAATTAAGTTGGCATTGGAGGAATGGCGACATTGGTTGGAGGGAGCTGCACATACGATTACCATCTTCACAGACCATAAAAACCTCCAATATATTCAGACCGCAAAAACTCTGAATCCCAGGCAGGCTCGCTGGGCCCTATTCTTCACCAGATTTAGGTTCATCATCACTTTTCGTCCAGGTTCCAAAAATGCTAAAGCAGATTCATTGTCCCGAAGTTTTTTGGCCCATCATCCTCAGTCACCTGACCCGTTGCCTATTGTTCCTTCAACCACGATTCATCTTGGACTCACCCAGGATTTAGGAGCCACTATCCGTCACTTCCAGAAAATCGCTCCGGTGCAGACACCTGCCAATAAATTATTTGTTCCGGTGCACCTTAGGAAATCGGTTCTCATAGAAGGTGACAATAACCGCTCTGCTGGTTATCTAGGAATTCGCAGGACTATCGAAATTCTTTCTCGCTGGCTTTGGTGGCCTACCTTATCGGATGACGTGGAGACTTATGTCCGTGCCTGTCCTGAATGTGCCAGAAACAAATCTCCTAGAAACCGCCCTTCTGGTCTACTGCTGCCCTTGCCTGCTCCAAGCAGACCTTGGTCCCATCTTTCGATGGATTTTATTGTTGACCTTGCAGTATCTGCAGGCCATAACACCATTTGGGTAGTCGTGGACCGATTCAGTAAGATGGCACATTTTATATCCTTACCCAAACTACCGGATGCCAGGACCTGGGCTACCTTGTTTCTGACCCATATCTTTCGTCTCCACGGTCTTCCTGAAGACATCGTCTCGGACTGAGGATCTCAGTTTATTGCACGATTTTGGAGATCTTTTTGCAAGTCCATTGGGATCAGTATCAGTCTGTCCTCAGCATATCACCCACAGTCGAATGGACAGACAGAAAGAACCAACCAGTCCTTGGAACAGTTTTTACGCATCTATGTTTCAAAATTTCACGATAACTGGTCCTCTCTCTTGCCCTGGGCGGAATTCGCTTACAACAATTCCTGCCATTCCACAATACACACATCCCCGTTCTTCTGCAACCTCGGATTTCATCCGAAGTCCAACTCTTTCTCTACTGCTGTTCCCAGTGGGGATTCTGGAACTCCTGCTTTTACGGCCAGGTTGAGATCTATCTGGAAAAAGGTGCACTCTGCACTGGGTCAAGCCTCTCAAAAATCCAAGGCTTTCGCTGACCGCCATCGTGTGCCATGTTCTCTGAAGGTGGGAGATCGAGTTTGGTTGTCCACACGGAACATCAAGTTGAGGCAACCTTGCAAGAAACTGGGGCCCCGATACATTGGACCATTTTCAATTGAGAAAAAGGTAAATCCAGTGGCTTTCAGGCTGAAACTCCCACCGTCTTTAAAAATACCCTCGACATTCCATTGTTCGCTTCTGAAGAAAGTCGCTGCTCCCAGCAGATTCAGTCAGCCTTCCTCTAGCAGGCCTCAGCCTTTGGATGTGAATGGAGACCAGGAATATGTCATCGAAAGAATCCTTGACTCAAGGAGGGTCCAAGGCCAAGTTCAGTTCCTGGTGCACTGGAAGGGTTATGGTCCTGAGGAGCGATGCTGGATACCGTGGAGGCGTCTCCATGCTGGGAGACTCATTAAAGAATTTTTCAGGAAATTTCCCACTAAACCTGGGTGTTGGGGTTCCTTAACCCCTCCTCAAGGGTGGGTACTGTCAAGAGCCACGGCGGTACTCACAGCCGCCGCGGCTCGCTTCCCGTGCGCCCTGGCGTCCCGGCCGTCACCATGACGACCGGGACGTCATTTCCTCTTCCTGCCCGGCCGTTGCCTTTGTGACAATAGCGCTGCGTCCCGGCGGTAGGCGGGCGCATGCGCATGACAGGCAGGCTGTGGGCTAATTTAACTAGTGGGCTGATATTACAGGCATTAGCCTGCATCTGTGTATTTCAGGGACAAGCCCTGATTGGCCCTGCTCTGTATGAATAATTAGCCTGCAGCAGTGTATCCAACTACTGATTGGTCTGTATTGGTATTTAAGGCAATGAGGTCTGCTGCCTCATTGCCGGTTATAGCATTCTGTCCTCAGTCCTGCTGCCTGCTTGTGCTATCCGTTTTGGTTCCTGCTACCTTAGATTTGATCACCCGTGTTTGACCCCTGCTTGTTATTGGACCTGTGACCCTTCTCTTCTGACCTTGACCTTCGCCTGGATTTCGGATTTTGCTTCTCTGCCTGTGAGTTTGACCCTTTGCTTGCCCTTGGATATTGCATCTGTGCCTGTGACCTTTTGACCTAGGATTCTTCTTATACTACAGTCTGTCACGGGCACTAGGAGTCTTTACCCAGGGATCACCAGGTGATAGGCTTACCAAAGCAGTATAGGTGGTAATATGGTACTCTGGTAGCAGGGTGATCACGGAACAGGAAATAGCAGATGATGAGATGCTCAGGAAAGTCTATGACTAGCAGCACTGGCAATATGGAGGTAGTAATACACGAGGAACTGTATGGACAAAGGACACGTGAAGGTAGTCAGTGGTCTGCGGTAGCAAGTTGTACCACTGCTATAGTGAGGAGGAATGTCCAACAGAAACGAGGAGGTGATGAGAGTCAGCGGTCTGCGGATAGCAAGTTGTACCGCTGTCTGAGTGAAGGAATGGAATCCAAGTGGAGATATCCGGGGAGTCAGTGGTCTGCGTTAGCAAGTTGTACCACTGCTATGTGAGAGGATACTGGAACAGGTGGAACTGTAAACAGGAGTCAGTGGTCTGCCACTAGCAAGTTGTACTACTGAATATATATGTGAGGAGGTGCACGGGGAGAGACTGCAACACAATATATACACGGGCACCTTGACTTTGATCCACAGTAATATGCACAATATAAATGTATAAATGACTGAACAATACTGCCAATATAGAAAGTCTCTTGAAGTAGTCCAGCATAAGATAACACAGTCAATGATGGCAATAGACTCAGCGGATAGCACACTCCAGAGGAGAACCAACACAGTCCAGCAAGGTATGCAATACACAGCACAGTCAATGAGAAGTATGCATACCGTGGTTCAGGAGGCAGTCAGACAGGAGTGCAGAGATACCTGAACGGCAGGAGGCCGGCAGGATGCGAAGTCCCTGGATGGGTGAAGCGGTGGTCTAGTAGGTGCAGCGCACGGGAAGGTAGACCAGCAGGGAACACAGGAAAGCGTGGAGAGCGGATCAGCAGTAGATGGATGAGTAGTGCTGAGGAGTAGCAGCAGCGGGTCTCTGCGGGAACACGGAGGTAGCCAATAGCAACCAGCAGGGGCAGTAACGATGGGACACGGGAGAGCAGAGTTGAACAGGCACTGTTGATCACGGAGAATAGCGGGTAGCAATAGTGGAGGCAGACTCAAGAAAACACGGGAGCGTTGACAAGGACTGAAGACTGAAGCGCACAGAGGCAGCGGATAGGAATCAGCCAAACAGTCACGATGAAACACAGACGGGTTGCAGGTTGAAGACTGTAGTGCACGGAGGCAGCGGATAGGAATCAGCTAGCAGTCACGATGATGAAACACAGACGAGTTGCAGGTTGAAGACTGTAGTGCACGGAGGCGGCGGATAGGAATCAGCTAGCAGTCACGATGATGAAACACAGACGAGTTGCAGGTTGAAGCCTGTAGTGCACGGAGGCAGCGGATAGGAATCAGCTGGCAGTCACAATCATGAACAGGTGAGTGGATGTGGTTGAAGCCTGTAATGCACGGAGGCAGCGGATAGGCATCAGCTAACAGTCCCAATGATACATGGTAGAGTTGAAGTGATTAGAAGACTGTAGTGCACGGAGGCAGCGGATAGGAATCAGCTCACAGTCACGATGATTCAGTAGATGGTAGAAGTGGTATGGGAACCACAGTAGCAGAAGTGGTTTGGAAACCACAGAGGTAGAAGTGGTTTGGAAACCACAGGAATCAGCAGGGCTGAATAAACAAGGAAACACAGGAACACCTTCAGAGACTCATGGGGAATGAGACTCCAAGATCAGGCAACGTGGTGTTGACCACAGGTGCTTAATATAGGGAGGTTGCCTGATCTGCCAATTAAGTTAAAGGAACATACACTGAAGGTTTGGAAAGGGCTGCGCATGCGCAGTCCCTCAGGATGGAGGACGGCCACGGTTCCTAAATGTCCGGGAAGAAGCACTCACAGTCCGGTGAGTGACAGTACCCCCCCTTTTAAAGGTGGGCACAGAACGCCTGGAACCGGGCTTGTCCGGATTTTTGGAATAAAACTTCTTCAGAAGGGCAGGAGCATTAAGATCTTCAGCTTTGATCCATGAACGCTCTTCAGGACCAAAGCCCTTCCAATGAACGAGGAAACGGAGGACTCCTCGCGAAATTTTTGCATCCAATACCTCAGTAATCTCGAAATCCTCCTCCTGATGAACTTGAACTGGCTGCGGTGCTGAGGAAGGAGTCGAGAAACGGTTGATGATAAGAGGTTTGAGCAAGGACACATGGAAGGCATTGGAGATCCGAAGATTCTTAGGAAGAAGAAGTTTAACACATACTGGATTGATAACTTGAATGATCCTATATGGACCAATAAAACGAGGGGCGAATTTCATAGATGGAACCTTCAAACGAATATTTTTGGTAGATAACCAGACACGATCTCCAATTTTTAGTGGTGGAATAGCCCGCCTCTTCTTATCTGCGAAAGACTTATATTTGTTAGATGTCTTCTTTAAACAGGTTTTGACCTGAGACCAGATATTTTTGAAGGTCTGACAAGCAGTCTCCACAGCAGGAACTTGGGTGGGCGGGAGGGCAGGAAATTCCGGAAAAGACGGATGGTGACCGTAGACCACAAAGAATGGAGTTTTGGATGATGACTCATGGTACATGTTGTTATGGGCGAATTCAGCCCAAGGGAGCAATTCTACCCAGTTGTCTTGGTTGGCTGAAGAGAACATCCTAATAAAAGTCTCAAGATCTTGATTGACTCGTTCCGTTTGTCCGTTAGATTGCGGATGGTAAGACGATGAGAGTGCTAATCGTATGCCCAAGGTTTTACAAAGGGCCCGCCAGAATCTGGAAACGAATTGTACTCCTCTATCTGACACAATCTCAGACGGACATCCATGGATGCGGAAGATTTCTTTAATGAAATGTTCAGCCAGAGTAGACGAGGAAGGTAAACCGGACAGAGGGACGAAATGAGCCATCTTCGAAAATCTGTCTACCACTACCCAAATAGTATTGTGATTCTTACTTGGTGGCAAATCAGTAACGAAATCCATACTAATATGGGTCCAAGGCTTGGACGGAATGGGTAGTGGTCGCAGCAACCCTGCTGGAGTTCTGCGGGAGGATTTGAACTGAGAACATAAATCACAGGAAGCAATAAACTCTTTGACGTCTCTCCTCATTGAAGGCCACCAGTAACTACGAGAGAGAATCTCAAAGGTCTTATGTTCACCGGCGTGTCCAGAAAAACGAGAGGCATGGAACCACGAAAGGATTTTCCTCCTCAGAGTAGGAGGCACGAGGGTCTTCCCAAATGGTAGCATTTTGGTGGATGAAGCAGCCAGAGAAATACATTTGGGGTCTAGAATAGCATGGTTGGGAACCTCTTCTACATCAGAGGACGTCACAAAAGCTCGAGATAGAGCGTCAGCTTTCTTGTTCTTAGCAGCTGGTTTGAAGGTTATAATTAATTCAAAACGGGAAAAGAAAAGAGACCATCTTGCTTGACGAGGGTTCAAGCATTGAGCAGATTGCAAATATGACAAGTTCTTATGATCCGTGAAGATCGTCACCGGATGGCGAGCTCCTTCCAACAAGTATCTCCATTCCTCTAATGCAGCTTTGATGGCCAGCAACTCCTTGTCCCCGATAGTATAGTTTTTCTCTGCGGGCAGAAGACCCCGAGAGTAGAAGGCACAAGGGTGTAATTTTTGTTGCTCCGAGCGTTGGGAGAGAATAGCTCCTAAGCCCACATTAGAGGCATCTACTTCTAGGAAGAAGGGGAGTGTCACATCAGGTTGTCGCAGAATGGGAGCAGACGAGAAGGACTCTTTGAGGATTTGAAAGGCTTGGAGAGCCTCAGATGACCATTGCTTAGTATTAGCCCCTTTCCGAGTTAAGGCCACAATGGGAGATGCAATGGATGAGAAGTCTTGAATGAAGCGTCTATAGTAATTGGCAAAACCTAAAAAACGCTGGATGGCACGAAGAGTAGTTGGCTGAGGCCAATGTAGTACAGCATTTACTTTGTCTGGATCCATCTTCAGGCCAACTCCGGAAACTATATACCCCAAGAATGGAATCTGGGGTAACTCGAATGAACATTTTTCCAATTTACAGAACAACGAGTTTTTCCGTAGTCTGGAGAGGACCTCTGCCACATGTTGGTGATGAGAAGGCAGGTCCTGTGAGAAGATCAATATGTCGTCCAGGTAGACAACGACACATACATATAATAAGTCCCGAAAGATCTCATTGATGAAACCCTGGAAAACCGCGGGGGCATTACACAGCCCGAAGGGCATTACTAAATATTCGTAATGCCCATCTCTGGTGTTAAACGCGGTCTTCCATTCGTCACCGGAACGGATTCTAATTAAATTGTAGGCACCACGAAGATCCAACTTAGTAAATATCCGAGCTCCCTTGATGCGATCAAATAGCTCAGTGATCAGCGGAATGGGATACCGATTCTTGATAGTAATGGCGTTGAGTCCACGAAAATCTATACAAGGGCGTAATGATCCATCCTTCTTTTTGACGAAGAAGAACCCAGCTCCAGCGGGAGAGGTGGAAGGTCGAATGAACCCACGCTGGAGATTCTCCTGTATGTACTCAGATGTGGCTTGAGTTTCAGGTAACGAGAGAGGATAGACCCGACCCCTGGGAGGAGTCTTGCCAGGTAGAAGGTCGATCGGACAATCCCAAGAACGATGAGGAGGAAGACGTTCAGACTGAGCTTTATCAAACACATCGGCAAATGAAGCATACTGAGGAGGGAGTCCCGGGGAGGAAGATGAGATGGAAGATTGCTGTACTTTAAGAGGAATAACTTGAGAGAGACAACGATGGTGACATTCAGGCCCCCAAGACGTAACTTGAGGGGTGCGCCAGTCAATCTGGGGAGAGTGACATTGAAGCCATGGAAGGCCTAAGACAATCGGACTTGTCGTAACAGGAAGAATTAAAAACGAAATTTCTTCATGGTGTAGTACACCAATCTGAAGGGTTACTGGAGACGTACTCTGGGTGATGAGACCATTGATGAGACGTGATCCATCTATAGCCGTCACAGTAATGGGTGTTTTTAAAGTGATCACTGGTAGGGACCATTGATTCACTAGTGATTTAGAAATGAAATTTCCTGCTGCTCCGGAATCAATCAATGCCTGTGACTCAAAGGATTTGGTAGCAAAGGAAATCGTAACATCGAAAGCGCAGACTTTAGATTTCATAGACAATGGAGAGGACTCCAGGGACCCTAACTTCACCTCTCCAGAACTAGTTAGGGCCTGGCATTTCCCGATTTCTTAGGGCAAGAACTGAGCATATGTGTGGAATCAGCACAATAGATACAGAGTCTATTCTTTACTCTTCGTTTCCTCTCTTCTAAAGATAATTTGGAACGTCCTATCTCCATGGGAATCACAGAAGGTGAAACTGGACGAAATTGAGGGTTTAAACGAAGAGGTGCTTTAGCAGAAGTTGTTTTCTCAGATTCTCTTTCACGAAATCTCATGTCTACACGATGGCAAAGAGAGATCAAATCTTCTAGTGACGAAGGAAGCTCTTGGGTAGTCAGTGCATCTTTAATTTTATCGGAGAGCCCCTGCCAGAAGGCGGCAACTAATGCTTCAGTGTTCCACTGAAGTTCAGAGGCTAAGATCCTAAATTGAATGACATACTGTCCTACTGTATGGGAGCCTTGTCGCAAACGAAGAATGCTGGAAGCAGCGGAGGTCACACGACCTGGTTCATCGAACACACTTCGGAACGTGGAAATGAATTTGGCACTATCTTGTAGAATTGGATCGTTTCTTTCCCACAGAGGGGAGGCCCAAGCCAGGGCTTGTCCAGAAAACAATGAGATAAGATAGGCCACTCTGGAACGATGGGTAGAAAAATTTTGAGGTTGGAGTTCAAAATGGACTGAACATTGGTTAAGGAAACCTCTACAAGTTTTAGGGTCCCCGTCATATTTTGACGGAGTAGGCAGGTGAAGCGTAGGAGCTGTAGACACCTGGGATGGCACTGGGGAAACGGAGGAAAGCACAGGAGCTTCAATACTAGCTGTAACAGTCTGTCCAGATGTTCCTTGGGAGGTTAACGATTGGTAACATTGAAGTAACAGCTGTTGGCGAGCATCCTGTTGCTCCACACGGCTGACCAGATGCTGCAGCATCTCTTTAGCAGTAGGTTCCGTATCTGGGTCTGTCATGGCCTGATCTTACTGTCACGGGCACTAGGAGTCTTTACCCAGGGATCACCAGGTGATAGGCTTACCAAAGCAGTATAGGTGGTAATATGGTACTCTGGTAGCAGGGTGATCACGGAACAGGAAATAGCAGATGATGAGATGCTCAGGAAAGTCTATGACTAGCAGCACTGGCAATATGGAGGTAGTAATACACGAGGAACTGTATGGACAAAGGACACGTGAAGGTAGTCAGTGGTCTGCGGTAGCAAGTTGTACCACTGCTATAGTGAGGAGGAATGTCCAACAGAAACGAGGAGGTGATGAGAGTCAGCGGTCTGCGGATAGCAAGTTGTACCGCTGTCTGAGTGAAGGAATGGAATCCAAGTGGAGATATCCGGGGAGTCAGTGGTCTGCGTTAGCAAGTTGTACCACTGCTATGTGAGAGGATACTGGAACAGGTGGAACTGTAAACAGGAGTCAGTGGTCTGCCACTAGCAAGTTGTACTACTGAATATATATGTGAGGAGGTGCACGGGGAGAGACTGCAACACAATATATACACGGGCACCTTGACTTTGATCCACAGTAATATGCACAATATAAATGTATAAATGACTGAACAATACTGCCAATATAGAAAGTCTCTTGAAGTAGTCCAGCATAAGATAACACAGTCAATGATGGCAATAGACTCAGCGGATAGCACACTCCAGAGGAGAACCAACACAGTCCAGCAAGGTATGCAATACACAGCACAGTCAATGAGAAGTATGCATACCGTGGTTCAGGAGGCAGTCAGACAGGAGTGCAGAGATACCTGAACGGCAGGAGGCCGGCAGGATGCGAAGTCCCTGGATGGGTGAAGCGGTGGTCTAGTAGGTGCAGCGCACGGGAAGGTAGACCAGCAGGGAACACAGGAAAGCGTGGAGAGCGGATCAGCAGTAGATGGATGAGTAGTGCTGAGGAGTAGCAGCAGCGGGTCTCTGCGGGAACACGGAGGTAGCCAATAGCAACCAGCAGGGGCAGTAACGATGGGACACGGGAGAGCAGAGTTGAACAGGCACTGTTGATCACGGAGAATAGCGGGTAGCAATAGTGGAGGCAGACTCAAGAAAACACGGGAGCGTTGACAAGGACTGAAGACTGAAGCGCACAGAGGCAGCGGATAGGAATCAGCCAAACAGTCACGATGAAACACAGACGGGTTGCAGGTTGAAGACTGTAGTGCACGGAGGCAGCGGATAGGAATCAGCTAGCAGTCACGATGATGAAACACAGACGAGTTGCAGGTTGAAGACTGTAGTGCACGGAGGCGGCGGATAGGAATCAGCTAGCAGTCACGATGATGAAACACAGACGAGTTGCAGGTTGAAGCCTGTAGTGCACGGAGGCAGCGGATAGGAATCAGCTGGCAGTCACAATCATGAACAGGTGAGTGGATGTGGTTGAAGCCTGTAATGCACGGAGGCAGCGGATAGGCATCAGCTAACAGTCCCAATGATACATGGTAGAGTTGAAGTGATTAGAAGACTGTAGTGCACGGAGGCAGCGGATAGGAATCAGCTCACAGTCACGATGATTCAGTAGATGGTAGAAGTGGTATGGGAACCACAGTAGCAGAAGTGGTTTGGAAACCACAGAGGTAGAAGTGGTTTGGAAACCACAGGAATCAGCAGGGCTGAATAAACAAGGAAACACAGGAACACCTTCAGAGACTCATGGGGAATGAGACTCCAAGATCAGGCAACGTGGTGTTGACCACAGGTGCTTAATATAGGGAGGTTGCCTGATCTGCCAATTAAGTTAAAGGAACATACACTGAAGGTTTGGAAAGGGCTGCGCATGCGCAGTCCCTCAGGATGGAGGACGGCCACGGTTCCTAAATGTCCGGGAAGAAGCACTCACAGTCCGGTGAGTGACACAGTCCACCAATCACTCCACTTCTGGGAAACTCCTTTGTCAGTATACGCTACTCGACCCTCGGTCGGCCCGCAGCCCAGTCTGTCCCCACCACTAGGGGCTCCAGCGAACACCTGGCCTTCTGAGTAGTTCCCGAGTTTCACTGTACTGACTTGGGAGTTCCTAACAACCATGTCCCAGGATTACCAAGCATTCTATACTAAGGTTGGCGTAATGCCCAGACAGGAGCTCCTCAACTTTTGGATTGCTCATAGTATTTATCACAAAATATTTACCACCAAACCTAGACATGGCAGAAACCGCACCTGTTTTAGGGAAATGACAGGCAAGGTAAAAGCATGTATTCTTCCCGTTTAGATACTCGTTTCATTAGCTAGACCTGAGACAATAAATACATATTCATACCTTACAATTTAATTGGTCTGAGAAAAAAAAATAGGAAGAGCTGTTAGCAAACCATTATGCTCAATAGCAAGCCTTTGTCTGTTAAGGCTTGAAAGAGACAATGGGCCTGATTCATTAAGGTACGCAAATGCCAATACGATTTTACATAAACTCGCTCTGCAGATGCCTAGAAACAAACCATACGGCAGAGAAAGTAGCAACATACTATTCATCTTCTAAAGCAAAGAATCCTTACTACGTCCTACGATTTCATGGGTGAAACGGAGCAAACTAGGCGTAAGCACATGGTCAACATACAGTAAGGATGTGCACACAGACGCGTCCGATTCAAGCTTGGGCATCTCAAAGGTACGAGCTACAGGGCAGGTGTAGGTGCCGATTACCAGTGATGATGGCTGTGTATGCATGATGGGTGTCTAGGCAATTGAAACCCCTCCAAATACGCACCTGACTATGCAATCTGGCTGGAGCAATATGCAATTTGTGACATTTAACCTCATGTAAAAAGTATTTTCCTATAGATTGTATAGGGTGCCCTGCCTCCTTCAATGTACTGGGCCCCACAATTTCTGATGGCGGCCCTGACTATAACTACTAATAATCTCGGTTGAAACCCCCATACATGTAGATCATGTGTTTACATGATCTACCATAGACTCAGACGTCAGTAATATCAAAGTCTACAGAGCTGTATCTCAATCCATGCTTTATCCACCTCCCCCCCCCCCCCCCCAAAAAAAAAAAAAAGGCTTAGCAAAGTAGTAATAACATTTATTTTATTGTGGCTCAAAACACAGGCCAGGGGGAGAGTCAATTAGTCACGCACGGTGCGGTAAAAATATCATTTTTGCTTGTAGCTCTATGGGGCGTGAGCAAAAATGAGCAGATATTTCACTAAATAAATACATGCGAGGTGTCTCCTCGGCTGTTCTGGGGACACAGATTGCACGTATTTTTTTTATAATTGAATCTCCACCCAAGTATACATATTTGCTATGCCCATAAACATTGTCAGTAGCAGAATAAATAAGGGATATATTCTGTGGCATGAATTAATATGGTGAAAATAGACAATGGAATAAATCACAAACATATTTACTATAACTGCAAATGAGAGTCCTACCTGTTTCAGAAATAAACACAATACAAAATTCACTTATATTAAAAAATGATATTCTAAGCAAAGCTGATACACTTAAAAAAAAAGGCACCATACACAATGGAAAGAACGAGAGACTAAAAAAAACGCACTACTGTTATTTCATGCATGTTCCCATTATTTTATTGCTATTTACAAGTCTTTTTTAAAATTTTGCACTGTCTCTTACACCCTTGTATTCTGAGCTTAAACAAAAAATATATCTTTAAATACCACACCAGCCATTTTTATATATTTAGAAAGACTATTGGTCTCTCCATTCCTTATTTTATTTCTTCCAAACTAACAATTTAAACACATTGATACAGTCTAACCATGTGCATTCACTGCATGTCCCCAAAAAAAGTTTAAAACTAAAAAGTATACCTTTATTAAAGGTCTCATGTCATGGTGTCTTTGGAGCACGGTGACGGGCGCTGTTACATTGCTGTACGAGCTTCGCAGTCATCTATCATCGCCCAGGGGAATCAATAGAAAAGTTGACTGGCAATCACGTGATATATACCCTCATAACACCGGTCCTCTGACCAGTGAGCCTTGTGACGTCATACACAGGCATCAGCCGTTGCTAGGTAACCATGATGCCTCGGTCACTATCAGACTCACTCTGGCAGCCGAGGTCAGTGTAACCCGGTGTGCGTCGAGCAGCACCTCTATGGACAAATACCATCCAGTCACCAAATTCCTAAGTACAGTAATATGGGAGCTGCTGCCAGCATCAGCAGTGTCAGATTAGTATCGACCATCAGCAGGTTAGCAATAAACCGCTCAGTGACAAACAGGAGAGCAGCAAGGTCAGTTACTAAACTGTCACCTATGTCCAGCTGTGTAGCATAGAAAGAGATATAGGCCCTCATTTAGAGTTATATTCAAGTCTATTTACACCATGTAAAATGCATTATAAGGCATTTTTCTGTGTTTTGAGATATATATATCTCTTGTAGTTGCGGCCAATTACACTTGGGGAGGCGGGTTAGAGACATTCACATTTATATTCAGAATAGATGTATCAGATTTTGTCTTAACCATAACATATGCCTTTTGGGATGCATGTCTTTACAGGTACAATAGGCATAGTGTAGTTTTCTATGTTGATGATAAAGATGTTAGGTCAGACTTATCTATATGCTGGATTTAAAGTTGCACATATCGTAAGATACATGCAATTGTGCATTTAAGCTAGTCACAGCGCTGCAATTTCATCAGACACAGGGGTACTATTGTCGCCACAATGCCATACTGAATTTACTGAACTTGGTTAGAATTTAATTTTTTTGTGAGTTTAAATAATTGTCAATAAATATTAATTCATAAAGCCCAGAAAGTAAAATAACTTGTCAAAACTGCATTACATATACAAAATATAAAGAATTGTATTATACAAATGGTCCATATTGAAAAATAAGGACTTTTTTTTCCATGACAAAATTATCCATGGCTAGTTGGCTACTATGTCTTTTATAGCCCCCAATTGTCTCTATTTTTAGGGAGAGCTGTATTAAGAAATGGGCATTGCATAGCAGATTGGCTCTCCCTAATGTGATCTCCACAATGTCTAAACAGATTATGACAAAAGTTCCCCACAAATTGATTTAATAGCAGATCTCCATTCATTGACGATAACAGCTATGCCCCATATTAAGATATTGCCAGCAGTGCCCCCCCTGGTTACACTGCCTACATCTAAGTGTGACTAGTAGTTGTGTTACTGAAACCATTGCCTTTATTTATTTTTTTACTTTTGTAACTCCCACCAGATATTATTTGACATGGTAAAATGGAGCCCTACTGTAATATCAATGGCATAACTAAGCCTTTTGATGTCCCTTTTTCTTCTTATATCCTAACACCCCTACTTACTAATAATGGTGCCCCTCTCGCTGTTCATATAACGCACTTTGCAAGAGGTGATGACAACACCCAGCACCTTACATATATTGTTATATATTCTCTTCAGTTGTGGTCTGGCTATGTTCCCCAGGCTGAGGGGTGTGCCTCTATCACATTGTAGATAATCCGGCTCTGGAGTCTCCCTTTTTTTGGAATCAAATTGGTCAATTTATTTTTCTTTCCAGTATATCAGTCTTTTAATTGTCATGCAAATAGCTATACATTTCAGCACCAGATTGTTTTTCAGCCTCCTAAAATCAATATAATATCTGCACTCTGTATTTTAAACATGTCAGTGCTTTGTGGGGTTTATAGCAGTGTATGGAAAGCAGTTTTACATTTATGAAAGTCTGCCAGGGTTAGTACTTACTGTATGTCTACCAACACAAGAAAATTGCCCTTTGAGTATCTGTAACAAAACATAAGCAAGATCACATAATTTTTAGGACATGTACACAGATACTTACCTAAACCTCTGGAATCCGGGGATACTCTGCACTCTTCAAACACATAATTAATGCTATATCAAGTACTGTTCTATATTAAAAACAGGGAATGGTAGTTCCACATATTGCAATATATGTTTAAGCTTAAACATATATTGCAATATGTGGAACTAACATTCCCTGTTTTTAATATAGAACAGTACTTGATATAGCATTAATTATGTGTTTGGAGAGTGCAGAGTATCCCTGTTTTCTTGTCTAGACAATGTGGGCAACCTCCTCTTGCACCCCAGTCTGTACATGGTGAGTGCAGAGGACCTATGTCTGTTTTTGTCTAAACCTCTGGAATGCAAGCTCTCGTGGGCAGGGTCCTCTCTACCTATTGTCCCATGTCTATCTACTGTCTGACTCCCTGTCATGTCTTCTGCGGCACTCTGTGTTAGTCCCGGTAGCATTACTCACACTCATATGTGCTATATATTACCTCATCTATTTTTTACTTGCCTCTGTATCCAGCACTGCCAAATCTGTGGCGCCTTATAAATAAATAAAATAATAAGCACTTTTTTAACATGAAAATAGCTTGGAAAACTTAATGGATGCAGTTCAGTTTATCACAGTCATTGTAGTTATAATGAATTCCAATAATTCTCATCACTACTCTATGCTGTTGGGCACTCTGGTCCTTCCACTGTTTATATCTCACTCTGTGGCTTGCTGCTTTCCTCCATTCCCCTCCTCACATCATGATACCACCACACATACAAACCTATCTTCACTTTAAAATTCAGAATATCTCAGACAAGTATAATATTAAGATCAAATAAAATATGATGCTTATACCCTAGTCCAACCCCCTAAAACACAAATAGGTAAAATCAAGTAAATGTGATTATTATATTTTATCTTCAATTTCACTTCTGGAAACCCATTCTGGAAAAATATAGCAAATAGCTGGGAACTCCCTGTTACCTGAAGATAGGTGCTGGATTCCATGTAATGCTGCTGATTTTTGCTGCGGGGCACATTACATGCTGTCCATAATTCTCCAATAGAGCTTTATAGATGTTCTTCCATAGAACTCTATTTAAGCTATTGATGGTTGATAGTCCATCAACGCGGAGTGCTGCAGATCAAGGCGACTTTAAGTCCCGAGGTTGACAGCAAAGGTGCCTACGCTATTTGCTGTACAGAGGGATCACGCTTTTTGGGAAGGGATTGTTCACAAATTTAAATATAATTGACTGAACTTCTCCATAAAACTTGACCCTCTTCTGGTACCTATTCTCTTACATTCTCATGACATTCCAGGCCAGATAACTATGCCAGAATGCACAGGAAGCTTCATAGTCATGTTCTGGAAATGGTACTGTGAATAGACATGAGTGAATAACATTGTGGTTAATTATCGCTATGCAGTAATAATAGCCTGCTTCTGAGGTCCATGTTCATTTCATATGACCAGAGTTCCATATGTTGCATAAAGGTACATATTTAAGGAATTACATGTTTCACAATCTTACTACTATATGGGAAGAATAAAGTGATCATTAACCAGATTTTCGCTATAATTGTGTCATATGAATGCTGTTAATCTGCATACAGTTGTATCATAGCTCAAAAGTCTTCCTCAGGTTACTTACACTGACAAGACTTGAAAGACCTGACATTCAATATATCAAACAATTAGATGAAACATGCCTAGCCCTTTGCTTTTGGTCTTCTCAAATATCAAATTGATTCACGTTAATCAAATCCAATATAAATTCATTCCTGCTAACTTCACGTACATTCAGATGCAGTTTCCATTTGCCATTGATAGGAGCCAAAGGGCATTTATTACAGATGAATGTCGTCTTCAGAGAAACAATGATAAATCTGTGCAATGTAAAATCGACCTGTCTATTCTGCTCACATTTGTGAACAGAGTTTAAAAGTTTAAAAGGCCACTCATGAAATATAAATAAGACACTGGCATAATTTTAAAGGTGTTCTAAGCTACAAGGGCAGAATATCAAGACACCATATGTGATTTAATAAGATGTACAACATTTATTTTGGCATTACCTCCCATTTTATTATGACCATAGAGGGACACTCGGGTGTTGTATAAAAAGATGACTTTTTATACTTGCATACTACACAATGCATTTTTGCAGCCATTTGGATAAAATGATCATAAAGAAACAGATAATAACCATTAGCACTGAAACAAGAATATACCACTACTATAATATATATACATAGGCTGATTTATTGAAGGGCTAAAAGCCCTATTGGCGTTAAAAACGGAGGTAAAATTTGCCGGCTATCACATATCGTGGTGCTCTATATATCGCTGCAATATCTCTACTGTTGTCATCTCAGGATGGCAATAAATGATAAAAATCCTTCATTATTTGAATAAAGCATTTTCAAAGCAGCAATCCTGCATAAAATGTTGTTGGTTTTTTTTAATAGCACGTTAAATACCTCTTAAGCATGCAGCTGATAGTTACTGTTCTTAGCTGTCCTTCTACAAATCACTATCTTCTTTTCAAAATCCCTCTGGCGCTTTGCAAAGTATAACTGCCAGTTATGTAGACACGAAAAAAGTGGCAAATACTGACATTCTTATAGAAGTGATTCATCTTAAAAAATAAAACAACCCTCCCCCCCCCAACTAATATGTTCATGGAGTTGCTGCTTTAATGTATGTCGCTTTCAAACTTAATGCCCCGGCCCAATATAGCTCAGCTGTCAGGGCAATATATTTTTGCTAAATTGCGGTGATCAGGGTTTTTTATTGCCGAAATGGGAGGGGGAAGGGGGGATCAGTTTTATAACTACAGTTAAAGACTTACTGATAAATAAGCAACATAGAGAGCTGATACTACTATACAGTGTACGAGGCAAACAGCCTTTGGAGCCAATGTATATGTGTGTCAATTCAGATACATACATATACCTAAAGCAAAGACTGTTTAGAAGAACATAAAAACTGTGGGTTACAGTAAAAAGAGTGTGACTTCCCTTCCAAGAAAAGGAAAGTTAGCTGGTGTTCTTGCTAAAGTACAATTAAACCTTACTACCAGGGTTGTATGGATGTATATCTCTTACTCTTTCTGGTAAAAGAAAAATTACTATCAATGGGGTCCAAATGATATTCTTAGGTGCCCTTGAAAGCCAATTTCTCCTATTAATGAACTGTGTCCTTGATTCCCCAAGCGGTAGCTTGTTATCTTGGTGTAGATCCCTCAAATTACTAGTTTAGAGGAAAACCAGTAGTTAACTTATAAACTGTGAGGAATCCAGCGCTATCCAATCATGGTCTGAAATGGCTACACAGCCCTGAGGGAAGCCTCATGGAATCCCATAAAGGGCCACATGCTACCCCTATACTGCCTCTTGCTTACCTCTGATATAAAACATGACTTGGGTATAGGGGATGACTCCCTAACCCTTGCAAACTATCCCACAAGAGTACTGCATACAGCAACCCAAAACCTTCAAAGAGGCAGAAAGCAAGACCAGAAACAATTAAAAAATGAATTATTAAGATACTGGTCCTCATTTAAGGAGTGCAACGTTATCATTGATAGCTCACCTTGATTTCGGAACATAGATTTACAGTGCAATGTAAAAATTTGATTTCTTTTCATAGAGCAAAGTTTCTGAAATTAGATGAAATGGGAGAATTTCAAGGGGTGTTGCTTGCAGTGTAGATGGACACAGCGTGAGAGCCAGAGACACACTTTCTATTACATTCTTTATAACACTACCCTTCTTATATACCATTGTTGGTCCAGTATGAACATCTTATTTCTTTTGGATTTGTTTGGCTAGGATTGTAGTTGCTGCTTACAGTGACTTATATATAAAATATGGATCAAAACATTTATGAAAGTAAATCTACAAACGTTGACAGTACTATTTATTTGTTGTTACAGTGTGGGACATGGAGATCAACCCTGTTATACCATTGAAACTGGGACCAGTATGGTAAGAATAATATTTTATGTGTTATATTTGTGACCTTTTTTGTGTGACATTGGTCTCTTATACTTCCCAATATTACAAACAGTTAAAAATTGACACCTAAGATTAGAGATTAAAACATTAAGGCTGTATTGGGGCTAAAATTACAGCTGATCTCCTACAACATAGGATTGGGATTTTTCAGATGGCAATTGGGACTATTTAGATGGCACATTTGTATGCAGGGCCTGATTAAGGGTTCTGGATGCCCTAGGCTCATGCACCTGTAGCGCCCCCCTCCCCCTCAAATCATTAAAGGAACATTCAAGAGTATTCTCCAGCAAAAAAAATTAGACAGATTCTCTTATCTGTTCTTGCTGTTCTTTATTGCTTGTTCTAGCAGCTTTGTTGTCGTTTAGCTGTCTTCTAGAAAGTTGGGGTTCTGTTTTGAAAATGTGTAAACATTACAAACCCTCAATGGTCAGGCTCGTTAGAGAGCATCCTCATGACCGCCACACAATACAGAGGTCATGTCCCCCCAGCAACATTTCCTCAACCACCAGCGACCTTCATGACTCCCCTTTCAATTTTATCACCCACTTCCCAAGTTATTTCATCACCTACCACCCTCCCAGACAATTCATCATACACCTTAACTCCCCCCACATACCTTCCACTGCTCTTCCCCCCCAGCCATTAGATCACCGTACCTATTATCACACTGCCCCTTTCAATACACTGTGCCCTTTATCACTCACTACCTCCCCCCCGTTCAGCATTTCCTGCCCTCCCATTCAGCACACCCTGCATCCTCGTCAGCACACCCTGCCCTCCCCCCCTTCAACACACCCTGCCCCCCCTTCAGCACACACTACGTCCCCCTTTCAGCACACAATGCCCCCCCTCTTAGCACACACTGCCCGCCCCTCAGCACACACTACCTCTCCCCTCAGCACAGAACTTCCCCCTTCAGCTCACACTACCCCTCCCCTCAGCACACAACTTCCCCCTTCAGCTCACACTACCCCTCCCCTCAGCACACAATGTCCCCCTTCAGCTCACACTACCCCTCCCCTCAGCACACAATGTCCCCCTTTCAGCACACAATGCCCCCTCTCTTAGCACACACTGCCCCCCTCCCCCTCAGCACACACTACCTCTCCCCTCAGCACACAACTTCCCCCTTCAGCTCACACTACCCCTCCCCTCAGCACACAATGTCCCCCTACAGAACACTATGTCCCTGCACATACATAAGCCTTTACTTACCTGGCTTCTCCTCTTCTCTCCTATTGGCAGTGAGTTCCTCTCACCGCAGCTCCTCACTTACACTGTCGGGACGTGATGATGACATCACGCCAGACAGTCAGAGAGGAGGCGGGGAGGAACAGAGGGAAGGAGAGGGGAAGGGGGGAGGAAGCTGCACATAGAGGAGGGGGAGGAAGCGACAGCGTGGTGGAGGGGGAGGGGCGGCTCCATGTGCAAGATCAATAATAAGAAAAAAAAAAGGAAAAATAATCTTAAATGTTGCTGATGCTAGGTATTAATAATGATGTCATTAGCTTTCTGGCACTCTGTTGCCTGACAGTCTTCAGATGCAGCAAGTGTCAGATTGACCTTTTTATAGTTTGGATTTAACGTAGCATCTTTAATTATTTTTCACTCTGAAATTAGGTAAAATTTAGAGTGGTTCTCAGTTGTAGGATTAGTAAGGCAATTATTGATTTTAAAATTTGCTTGTGTTTATGTAAAAGATTTTATTTATTTTTTCAAAATCAGCTCTCAAATGAATGTCTGCATGATTAATATGGACAGCATACGTCCTAGCCTTGCTCAATGTGAAGGATTTGCTTTAGGAATATGCATTTAGCAACTAATAAAATTATGCTCATGATCTCTTTGTTCATGATAACTATAAAGATGATCAAATTAAATAAAACTGCTTAGCCCAAGCCCTGAGCAGACCATGAGCCTATAAAATATTGTGTATTCAGGTTGTCGGAAGCACCGCAAGTCCATAGAATATTGTGTGATTGCAGGACCTTCATTGAATGTCCTAAGAATATATTATGAATGCTGGTTCTTACATGGACGTCGTTAGAATATTGTGTGAATGCTGATTCTTACATGGACGTCGTTAGAATATTGTGTGAATGCAGGTTCTTACATGGACGTCGTTAGAATATTGTGTGAATGCTGGTTCTTACATGGACGTCGTTCAAATATTGTGTGAATGCTGGTTTTTACATGGACGTCGTTAGAATGTTGTGTGAATGCTGGTTCTTACATGGACGTCGTTAGAATATTGTGTGAATGCTGGTTCTTACATGGACATCGTTAGAATATTGTGTGAATGCTGGTTCTTACATGGGCGTCGTTAGAATATTGTGTGAATGCTGGTTCTTACATGGACATCGTTAGAATATTATGTGAATGCTGGTTCTTACATGGGCGTCAGTAGAATATTGTGTGAATGCTCGTTCTTACATGGACGTCGTTAGAATGTTGTGTGAATACTGGTTTTTACATTGACATCGTTAGAATGTTGTGTGAATGCTGGTTCTTACATGGACATCGTTAGAATATTGTGTGAATGCTGGTTCTTGCATGGACGTCGTTAGAATGTTGTGTGAATGCTGGTTCTTACATGGACTACGTTAGAATATTGTGTGAATGCTGGTTCTTACATGCATGTTGTTAGAATAATGTGTGAATGCTGGTTCTTACGTCGTTAGAATAATGTGTGAATGCTGGTTCTTACATGGACGTCGTTAGAATATTGTGTGAATGCTGGTTCTTACATGGACGTCGTAAGAATATTGTGTGAATGCTGGTTCTTACATGGACGTCGTTAGAATATTGTGTGAATGCTGGTTCTTACATGGACTTTGATAGAATATTGTGTAACTGTTGGTTCTTAAATGGACGTCGTTAGAATATTGTGTGAATGCTGGTTCTTACACGGACGTCGTTAGAATATTGTGTGAATGCTGGTTCTTACATGGACGTCGTTAGAATATTGTGTGAATGCTGGTTCTTACATGGACGTCATTAGAATATTGTGTGAATGCTGGTTCTTACATGGACGTCGTTAGAATATTGTGTGAATGCTGGTACTTACATGGACGTCGTTAAAATATTGTGTGAATGCTGGTTCTTACATGGACGTCGTTAGAATGTTGTGTGAATGCTGGTTCTTACATGGACGTCGTTAGAATGTTGTGTGAATGCTGGTTCTTACATGGACGTCGTTAGAATATTGAGTGAATGCTGGTTCTTACATGGACGTCGTTAGAATATTGTGTGAATGCTGGTTCTTACATGGACGTCGTTAGAATATTGTGTGAATGCTGGTTCTCACATGGACGTCGTTAGAATAATGTGTGAATGCTGGTTCTTACACGGACGTCGTTAGAATATTGTGTGAATGCTGGTTCTTACATGCATGTCGTTAGAATATTGTGTGAATGCTGGTTCTTACACGGACGTCGTTAGAATATTGTGTGAATGCTGGTTCTTACATGCATGTCGTTATAATATTGTGTGAATGCTGATTCTTACACGGACGTCGTTAGAATATTGTGTGAATGCTGGTTCTTACATGGACGTCGTTAGAATATTGTGTGAATGCTGGTTCTTACACGGACGTCGTTAGAATATTGTGTGAATGCTAGTTCTTACACGGACGTCGTTAGAATATTATGTGAATGCTGGTTCTTACATGGACGTCGTTAGAAAAATGTGTGAATGCTGGTTCTTACATGGACTACGTTAGAATATTGTGTGAATGCTGGTTCTTACATGGACGTCGTAAGAATATTGTGTTAATGCTGGTTCTTACATGGAATACGTTAGAATATTGTGTGAATGCTGGTTCTTACATGGACTACGTTAGAATATTGTGTGAATGCTGGTTCTTACATGGACTTTGTTAGAATAATGTGTGAATGCTGGTTCTTACATGGACTACGTTAGAATATTGTGTGAATGCTGGTTCTTACATGGACTACGTTAGAATATTGTGTGAATGCTGGTTCTTACATGGACTACGTTAGAATATTGTGTGAATGCTGGTTCTTACATGGACGTCGTTAGAATATTGTGTGAATGCTGGTTCTTACATGCATGTCGTTAGAATAATGTGTGAATGCTGGTTCTTACGTCGTTAGAATAATGTGTGAATGCTGGTTCTTACATGGACGTCATTAGAATATTGTGTGAATTCTGGTTCTTACATGCATGTCGTTAGAATATTGTGTGAATGCTGGTTCTTACATGGACGTCGTTAGAATATTGTGTGAATGCTGGTTCTTACATGGACGTCGTTAGAATATTGTGTGAATGCTGGTTCTTACATGGACGTCGTTAGAATATTGTGTGAATGCTGGTTCTTACATGGACGTCGTTAGAATATTGTGTGAATGCTGGTTCTTACATTGACTTTGATAAAATATATTGTGTGAATGCTGGTTCTTACATGGACGTCGTTAGAATATTGTGTGAATGCTGGTTCTTACACGGACGTCGTTAGAATATTGTGTGAATGCTGGTTCTTACATGGACGTCGTTAGAATATTGTGTGAATGCTGGTACTTACATGGACATCGTTAGAATATTGTGTGAATGCTGGTTCTTACACGGACGTCGTTAGGCTATTGTGTGAATGCTGGTTCTTACATGGACGTCGTAAGAATATTGTGTGAATGCTGGTTCTTACATGCATGTCGTTAGAATATTGTGTGAATGCTGGTTCTTACACGGACGTTGTTAGAATATTGTGTGAATGCTGGTTCTTACATGCACGTCGTTAGAATGTTGTGTGAATGCTGGTTCTTACATGGACGTCGTTAGAATATTGTGTGAATGCTGGTTCTTACACGGACGTCGTTAGAATATTGTGTGAATGCTGGTTCTTACACGGACGTTGTTAGAATATTGTGTGAATGCTGGTTCTTACATGGACGTCGTTAGAATGTTGTGTGAATGCTGGTTCTTACATGGACGTCGTTAGAATGTTGTGTGAATGCTGGTTCTTACACGGGCGTCGTTAGAATATTGTGTGAATGCTGGTTCTTACACGGACGTCGTTAGAATATTGTGTGAATGCTGGTTCTTACACGGACGTCGTTAGAATATTGTGTGAATGCTGGTTCTTACATGGACGTCGTTAGAATATTGTGTGAATGCTGGTTCTTACATGGACGTCATAAGAATATTGTGTTAATGCTGGTTCTTACATGGACTACGTTAGAATATTGTGTGAATGCTGGTTTTTACATGGACTACGTTAGAATATTGTGTGAATGCTGGTTCTTACATGTATGTCGTTAGAATATTGTGTGAATGCTGGTTCTTACATGGACGTCGTTAGAATGTTGTGTGAATGCTGGTTCTTACATGGACGTCGTTAGAATGTTGTGTGAATGCTGGTTCTTACATGGACGTCGTTAGAATGTTGTGTGAATGCTGGTTCTTACATGGACGTCGTTAGAATATTGTGTGAATGCTGGTTCTTACACGGACGTCGTTAGAATATTGTGTGTATGCTGGTTCTTACACGGACGTCGTTAGAATATTGTGTGTATGCTGGTTCTTACACGGACGTCGTTAGAATATTGTGTGAATGCTGGTTCTTACATGGACGTCGTTAGAATATTGTGTGAATGCTGATTCTTACATGGACGTCGTTAGAATATTGTGTGAATGCTGGTTCTTACATGGACATCGTTAGAATATTGTGTGAATGGTGGTTCTTACATGGACTACGTTAGAATATTGTGTGAATGCTGGTTCTTACATGTATGTCGTTAGAATATTGTGTGAATGCTGGTTCTTACATGGACGTCGTTAGAATGTTGTGTGAATGCTGGTTCTTACATGGACGTCGTTAGAATATTGTGTGAATGCTGGTTCTTACATGGACGTCGTTAGAATATTGTGTGAATGCTGATTCTTACATGGACGTCGTTAGAATATTGTGTGAATGCTGGTTCTTACATGGACATCGTTAGAATATTGTGTGAATGGTGGTTCTTACATGGACTACGTTAGAATATTGTGTGAATGCTGGTTCTTACATGGACGTCGTAAGAATATTGTGTTAATGCTGGTTCTTACATGGACGTCGTAAGAATATTGTGTTAATGCTGGTTCTTACATGGACTACGTTAGAATATTGTGTGAATGCTGGTTCTTACATGGACTACGTTAGAATATTGTGTGAATGCTGGTTCTTACATGGACGTCGTTAGAATATTGTGTGAATGCTGGTTCTTACATGGACGTCGTTAGAATATTGTGTGAATGCTGGTTCTTACATGGACATCGTTAGAATATTGTGTGAATGGTGGTTCTTACATGGACTACGTTAGAATATTGTGTGAATGCTGGTTCTTACATGGACGTCGTTAGAATATTATGTGAATGCTGGTTCTTACATGCATGTCGTTAGAATAATGTGTGAATGCTGGTTCTTACATGGACGTCATAAGAATATTGTGTTAATGCTGGTTCTTACATGTATGTCGTTAGAATATTGTGTGAATGCTGGTTCTTACATGGACGTCGTTAGAATGTTGTGTGAATGCTGGTTCTTACATGGACGTCGTTAGAATATTGTGTGAATGCTGGTTCTTACATGGACGTCGTTAGAATGTTGTGTGAATGCTGGTTCTTACATGGACGTCGTTAGAATATTGTGTGAATGCTGGTTCTTACACGGACGTCGTTAGAATATTGTGTGTATGCTGGTTCTTACACGGACGTCGTTAGAATATTGTTTGAATGCTGGTTCTTACATGGACTTTGATAGAATATTGTGTGAATGTTGGTTCTTAAATGGACGTCGTTAGAATATTGTGTGAATGCTGGTTCTTACACGGACGTCGTTAGAATATTGTGTGAATGCTGGTTCTTACATGGACGTCGTTAGAATATTGTGTTAATGCTGATTCTTACATGGACGTCGTTAGAATATTGTGTGAATGCTGGTTCTTACATGGACATCGTTAGAATATTGTGTGAATGGTGGTTCTTACATGGACTACGTTAGAATATTGTGTGAATGCTGGTTCTTACATGTATGTCGTTAGAATATTGTGTGAATGCTGGTTCTTACATGGACGTCGTTAGAATGTTGTGTGAATGCTGGTTCTTACATGGACGTCGTTAGAATATTGTGTGAATGCTGGTTCTTACATGGACGTCGTTAGAATATTGTGTGAATGCTGATTCTTACATGGACGTCGTTAGAATATTGTGTGAATGCTGGTTCTTACATGGACATCGTTAGAATATTGTGTGAATGGTGGTTCTTACGTGGACTACGTTAGAATATTGTGTGAATGCTGGTTCTTACATGGACGTCGTAAGAATATTGTGTTAATGCTGGTTCTTACATGGACGTCGTAAGAATATTGTGTTAATGCTGGTTCTTACATGGACTACGTTAGAATATTGTGTGAATGCTGGTTCTTACATGGACTACGTTAGAATATTGTGTGAATGCTGGTTCTTACATGGACGTCGTTAGAATATTGTGTGAATGCTGGTTCTTACATGGACGTCGTTAGAATATTGTGTGAATGCTGGTTCTTACATGGACATCGTTAGAATATTGTGTGAATGGTGGTTCTTACATGGACTACGTTAGAATATTGTGTGAATGCTGGTTCTTACATGGACGTCGTTAGAATATTATGTGAATGCTGGTTCTTACATGCATGTCGTTAGAATAATGTGTGAATGCTGGTTCTTACATGGACGTCATAAGAATATTGTGTTAATGCTGGTTCTTACATGGACTACGTTAGAATATTGTGTGAATGCTGGTTCTTACATGGACGTCATAAGAATATTGTGTTAATGCTGGTTCTTACATGGACTACGTTAGAATGTTGTGTGAATGCTGGTTCTTACATGGACGTCGTTAGAATATTGTGTGAATGCTGGTTCTTACACGGACGTCGTTAGAATATTGTGTGAATGCTGGTTCTTACACGGACGTTGTTAGAATATTGTGTGAATGCTGGTTCTTACATGGATGTCGTTAGAATGTTGTGTGAATGCTGGTTCTTACATGGACGTCGTTAGAATGTTGTGTGAATGCTGGTTCTTACACGGACGTCGTTAGAATGTTGTGTGAATGCTGGTTCTTACACGGACGTCGTTAGAATATTGTGTGAATGCTGGTTCTTACACGGACGTCGTTAGAATATTGTGTGAATGCTGGTTCTTACATGGACGTCGTTAGAATATTGTGTGAATGCTGGTTCTTACATGGACGTCATAAGAATATTGTGTGAATGCTGGTTCTTACATGGACTACGTTAGAATATTGTGTGAATGCTGGTTTTTACATGGACTACGTTAGAATATTGTGTGAATGCTGGTTCTTACATGTATGTCGTTAGAATATTGTGTGAATGCTGGTTCTTACATGGACGTCGTTAGAATGTTGTGTGAATGCTGGTTCTTACATGGACGTCGTTAGAATATTGTGTGAATGCTGGTTCTTACATGGACGTCGTTAGAATGTTGTGTGAATGCTGGTTCTTACATGGACGTCGTTAGAATATTGTGTGAATGCTGGTTCTTACACGGACGTCGTTAGAATATTGTGTGTATGCTGGTTCTTACACGGACGTCGTTAGAATATTGTTTGAATGCTGGTTCTTACATGGACTTTGATAGAATATTGTGTGAATGTTGGTTCTTAAATGGACGTCGTTAGAATATTGTGTGAATGCTGGTTCTTACACGGACGTCGTTAGAATATTGTGTGAATGCTGGTTCTTACATGCACGTCGTTAGAATATTGTGTGAATGCTGATTCTTACATGGACGTCGTTAGAATATTGTGTGAATGCTGGTTCTTACATGGACATCGTTAGAATATTGTGTGAATGGTGGTTCTTACATGGACTACGTTAGAATATTGTGTGAATGCTGGTTCTTACATGGACGTCGTAAGAATATTGTGTTAATGCTGGTTCTTACATGGACGTCGTAAGAATATTGTGTTAATGCTGGTTCTTACATGGACTACGTTAGAATATTGTGTGAATGCTGGTTCTTACATGGACTACGTTAGAATATTGTGTGAATGCTGGTTCTTACATGGACGTCGTTAGAATATTGTGTGAATGCTGATTCTTACATGGACGTCGTTAGAATATTGTGTGAATGCTGGTTCTTACATGGACATCGTTAGAATATTGTGTGAATGGTGGTTCTTACATGGACTACGTTAGAATATTGTGTGAATGCTGGTTCTTACATGTATGTCGTTAGAATATTGTGTGAATGCTGGTTCTTACATGGACGTCGTTAGAATGTTGTGTGAATGCTGGTTCTTACATGGACGTCGTTAGAATATTGTGTGAATGCTGGTTCTTACATGGACGTCGTTAGAATATTGTGTGAATGCTGATTCTTACATGGACGTCGTTAGAATATTGTGTGAATGCTGGTTCTTACATGGACATCGTTAGAATATTGTGTGAATGGTGGTTCTTACATGGACTACGTTAGAATATTGTGTGAATGCTGGTTCTTACACGGACGTCGTAAGAATATTGTGTTAATGCTGGTTCTTACATGGACGTCGTAAGAATATTGTGTTAATGCTGGTTCTTACATGGACTACGTTAGAATATTGTGTGAATGCTGGTTCTTACATGGACTACGTTAGAATATTGTGTGAATGCTGGTTCTTACATGGACGTCGTTAGAATATTGTGTGAATGCTGGTTCTTACATGGACGTCGTTAGAATATTGTGTGAATGCTGGTTCTTACATGGACATCGTTAGAATATTGTGTGAATGGTGGTTCTTACATGGACTACGTTAGAATATTGTGTGAATGCTGGTTCTTACATGGACGTCGTTAGAATATTATGTGAATGCTGGTTCTTACATGCATGTCGTTAGAATAATGTGTGAATGCTGGTTCTTACATGGACGTCATAAGAATATTGTGTTAATGCTGGTTCTTACATGTATGTCGTTAGAATATTGTGTGAATGCTGGTTCTTACATGGACGTCGTTAGAATGTTGTGTGAATGCTGGTTCTTACATGGACGTCGTTAGAATATTGTGTGAATGCTGGTTCTTACATGGACGTCGTTAGAATGTTGTGTGAATGCTGGTTCTTACATGGACGTCGTTAGAATATTGTGTGAATGCTGGTTCTTACACGGACGTCGTTAGAATATTGTGTGTATGCTGGTTCTTACACGGACGTCGTTAGAATATTGTTTGAATGCTGGTTCTTACATGGACTTTGATAGAATATTGTGTGAATGTTGGTTCTTAAATGGACGTCGTTAGAATATTGTGTGAATGCTGGTTCTTACACGGACGTCGTTAGAATATTGTGTGAATGCTGGTTCTTACATGGACGTCGTTAGAATATTGTGTTAATGCTGATTCTTACATGGACGTCGTTAGAATATTGTGTGAATGCTGGTTCTTACATGGACATCGTTAGAATATTGTGTGAATGGTGGTTCTTACATGGACTACGTTAGAATATTGTGTGAATGCTGGTTCTTACATGTATGTCGTTAGAATATTGTGTGAATGCTGGTTCTTACATGGACGTCGTTAGAATGTTGTGTGAATGCTGGTTCTTACATGGACGTCGTTAGAATATTGTGTGAATGCTGGTTCTTACATGGACGTCGTTAGAATATTGTGTGAATGCTGATTCTTACATGGACGTCGTTAGAATATTGTGTGAATGCTGGTTCTTACATGGACATCGTTAGAATATTGTGTGAATGGTGGTTCTTACGTGGACTACGTTAGAATATTGTGTGAATGCTGGTTCTTACATGGACGTCGTAAGAATATTGTGTTAATGCTGGTTCTTACATGGACGTCGTAAGAATATTGTGTTAATGCTGGTTCTTACATGGACTACGTTAGAATATTGTGTGAATGCTGGTTCTTACATGGACTACGTTAGAATATTGTGTGAATGCTGGTTCTTACATGGACGTCGTTAGAATATTGTGTGAATGCTGGTTCTTACATGGACGTCGTTAGAATATTGTGTGAATGCTGGTTCTTACATGGACATCGTTAGAATATTGTGTGAATGGTGGTTCTTACATGGACTACGTTAGAATATTGTGTGAATGCTGGTTCTTACATGGACGTCGTTAGAATATTATGTGAATGCTGGTTCTTACATGCATGTCGTTAGAATAATGTGTGAATGCTGGTTCTTACATGGACGTCATAAGAATATTGTGTTAATGCTGGTTCTTACATGGACTACGTTAGAATATTGTGTGAATGCTGGTTCTTACATGGACGTCATAAGAATATTGTGTTAATGCTGGTTCTTACATGGACTACGTTAGAATGTTGTGTGAATGCTGGTTCTTACATGGACGTCGTTAGAATATTGTGTGAATGCTGGTTCTTACACGGACGTCGTTAGAATATTGTGTGAATGCTGGTTCTTACACGGACGTTGTTAGAATATTGTGTGAATGCTGGTTCTTACATGGATGTCGTTAGAATGTTGTGTGAATGCTGGTTCTTACATGGACGTCGTTAGAATGTTGTGTGAATGCTGGTTCTTACACGGACGTCGTTAGAATATTGTGTGAATGCTGGTTCTTACACGGACGTCGTTAGAATATTGTGTGAATGCTGGTTCTTACACGGACATCGTTAGAATATTGTGTGAATGCTGGTTCTTACATGGACGTCGTTAGAATATTGTGTGAATGCTGGTTCTTACATGGACGTCATAAGAATATTGTGTTAATGCTGGTTCTTACATGGACTACGTTAGAATATTGTGTGAATGCTGGTTTTTACATGGACTACGTTAGAATATTGTGTGAATGCTGGTTCTTACATGTATGTCGTTAGAATATTGTGTGAATGCTGGTTCTTACATGGACGTCGTTAGAATGTTGTGTGAATGCTGGTTCTTACATGGACGTCGTTAGAATATTGTGTGAATGCTGGTTCTTACATGGACGTCGTTAGAATGTTGTGTGAATGCTGGTTCTTACATGGACGTCGTTAGAATATTGTGTGAATGCTGGTTCTTACACGGACGTCGTTAGAATATTGTGTGTATGCTGGTTCTTACACGGACGTCGTTAGAATATTGTTTGAATGCTGGTTCTTACATGGACTTTGATAGAATATTGTGTGAATGTTGGTTCTTAAATGGACGTCGTTAGAATATTGTGTGAATGCTGGTTCTTACACGGACGTCGTTAGAATATTGTGTGAATGCTGGTTCTTACATGCACGTCGTTAGAATATTGTGTGAATGCTGATTCTTACATGGACGTCGTTAGAATATTGTGTGAATGCTGGTTCTTACATGGACATCGTTAGAATATTGTGTGAATGGTGGTTCTTACATGGACTACGTTAGAATATTGTGTGAATGCTGGTTCTTACATGGACGTCGTAAGAATATTGTGTTAATGCTGGTTCTTACATGGACGTCGTAAGAATATTGTGTTAATGCTGGTTCTTACATGGACTACGTTAGAATATTGTGTGAATGCTGGTTCTTACATGGACTACGTTAGAATATTGTGTGAATGCTGGTTCTTACATGGACGTCGTTAGAATATTGTGTGAATGCTGGTTCTTACATGGACGTCGTTAGAATATTGTGTGAATGCTGGTTCTTACATGGACATCGTTAGAATATTGTGTGAATGGTGGTTCTTACATGGACTACGTTAGAATATTGTGTGAATGCTGGTTCTTACATGGACGTCGTTAGAATATTATGTGAATGCTGGTTCTTACATGCATGTCGTTAGAATAATGTGTGAATGCTGGTTCTTACATGGACGTCATAAGAATATTGTGTTAATGCTGGTTCTTACATGGACTACGTTAGAATATTGTGTGAATGCTGGTTTTTACATGGACTACGTTAGAATATTGTGTGAATGCTGGTTCTTACATGTATGTCGTTAGAATATTGTGTGAATGCTGGTTCTTACATGGACGTCGTTAGAATGTTGTGTGAATGCTGGTTCTTACATGGACGTCGTTAGAATATTGTGTGAATGCTGGTTCTTACATGGACGTCGTTAGAATGTTGTGTGAATGCTGGTTCTTACATGGACGTCGTTAGAATATTGTGTGAATGCTGGTTCTTACACGGACGTCGTTAGAATATTGTGTGAATGCTGGTTCTTACACGGACGTCGTTAGAATATTGTGTGAATGCTGGTTCTTACATGGACTTTGATAGAATATTGTGTGAATGTTGGTTCTTAAATGGACGTCGTTAGAATATTGTGTGAATGCTGGTTCTTACACGGACGTCGTTAGAATATTGTGTGAATGCTGGTTCTTACATGGACGTCGTTAGAATATTGTGTGAATGCTGATTCTTACATGGACGTCGTTAGAATATTGTGTGAATGCTGGTTCTTACATGGACATCGTTAGAATATTGTGTGAATGGTGGTTCTTACATGGACTACGTTAGAATATTGTGTGAATGCTGGTTCTTACATGGACGTCGTAAGAATATTGTGTTAATGCTGGTTCTTACATGGACTACGTTAGAATATTGTGTGAATGCTGGTTCTTACATGGACGTCGTAAGAATATTGTGTTAATGCTGGTTCTTACATGGACTACGTTAGAATATTGTGTGAATGCTGGTTCTTACATGGACGTCGTTAGAATATTATGTGAATGCTGGTTCTTACATGCATGTCGTTAGAATAATGTGTGAATGCTGGTTCTTACATGGACGTCGTTAGAATATTGTGTGATGCTGGTTCTTACATGGACGTCGTTAGAATATTGTGTGAATGCTGGTTCTTACATGGACGTCGTTAGAATATTGTGTGAATGCTGGTTCTTACAATCATCCTATCACTATCACCATCTGAGCTAAACATGTTAGCAAGTTGAACTGGAAGTACAACTCAGGTCTTCCAGTCCCCCTGTGCATGCATAAAATGAAAAGCCGGTAACGTATGCACAGATTCACCCAAGAATGGATGGCGAAGCAGTGAGACTTTTCTTACAGTTGCCAACCAGTATCGCTGAGTATTAAACAGCTGCTCCTACTCCTGTAATATTTTATTCATAAATGCATTGATAAACGGATTTCTATTTCTGGGATAAGCGTTTATAGAAAATCTGTGTTATTGCTGTACAATAGTAAATAGAGTTCTTTAAGAGAGGGTCATGGTCAACATTTATAACACAGTACATTTTGTATATCTGCTAAAGTGTGTAAAAGCACAAGCGCTGTTTTAACATTAATGCTCATTCTATATTTATAGCAAATTTACAGACCTCACTATACTTCAGGACTAAAGTATATTAACCTTTATCAACTACGTCAGCAATCTTAATGTTGCCTCACAGTGTTTACTTTTATACATAATGCTTGTTTTACTGAGCAAGAAGAATCCTATGAAACATAAATTGTTTTCATTAGAAGTATTGTTTTAGTGTAATGTTCCTTGAGCGCTAATGTGTGTAGTTTGAAAGTTTATCTAGTCTCACTTTTTACCCAGTCATGTCACAATGTGAACAACAGAGATACAATGATTTGTCCAAGAACTTATTTGAAATACATTCTTCCAGTTTCAGTGATGGACAGAACCTAATGTATCAAGAACCATAGTGTATGCACTGAGATTTGGTGTGTGCACACAGTTTAAAATTAATCTAAGCACTTTCCCTGTGAGTGTAATCCATAGGTGTGCTGAACATAATCAAAATGAAAGATTATAACATCACATTGTGCTATATATTTATGGATTTTTATTCTTAGAACAGTATAGGAGGAGTTTGTCAATATTATCCCAGTACAAGCAAAGCAGAGTGTGAGAAATGTATGCACCTGTTAGAAAATAGTAGAATGTTATGAATAACTTATAAAGAAAAAAAAATAAATTGAATTGGTTGCCATTTTTAAGCATTTTAATTACATTTCATTTTTCCACCAGAAATGTTATTAGGGGGTCTATTTATCTTTGGGAGATAACTTCTTTCCTCTGCAAAAATGAGTGTTTTCCCTTAAGTTAGGTCTTCTCCAAATACACCAAATTGACCAGTCAATGTGATTAATATATTGAAAACATTAATTATGTTCTTTACCACATAATATTCTTTATTAACCGCAAGAAAACTGTAACTATATAAGTTTCTAACTTTAGAAAACTATAATTTTAAGAAATAGATAAATCTTATTTTCATGTTATTTGATAGATAATTTTTGGATTATGTATTAATCACATCGTAACCGATATTCATGTACAGAAATTGGTGGCCACTTTCATCCAATGGTTACACTTCAACAAAATGCACCTGGTTTATAATTAGTCATCACCAGCGCATACTTACACCTGCCCTATTGCAGATGCCAAACATACACCCCCTAACAGGCATATATGCGTGTATTTGCAGATCTGCATGAGCCGCATTTGCGTGAACTTTAGTGTACTCGACTTGAATTTGCCTGCAACTTTCCTTCTCTGTTCCGTCTCTCCAGATGCAGGTGGGAGTTAGTGCCAGAAATCTGCAAGTTAGCAGCACATGCATGTGCCCCCTTTTTGGGCTTGGGCAGAGCAAGGTACGCCCATCACATATTATCCAGTTGTGCGCTGAGGGCATACTAGCCTAGAGTGGCTGGAACCCTTAATCAAGCCCTGTCTGTGTATATGATTACTGGTCCTTACATTCAATTGTGTCCAACAATAATGCCTGTCTACTATGCGTCCTTCCTGTAAATGCCAAAAACCAGACTGATGATTATACTCACTGGTACTCACTGGTACTCTGATGCTCCCAGGAGCATCCAGTGTTAGGTGTTTACCTTTTAGGGTACATAAGCAGACAAATGGAGGAAAGAGGTGGGACAAGGGGAGAATATTGTGAAATATATAAAGATTAGCAATGGAAAATAATGCAAAAAAAAAAACGAACAACAAAAATTGTGTTGTGTCACAGCAGCTCTTTTTACTCTGTGGTTAAAAATTGTAAGTGCAACAAAGGTTCTGTCTGGAGCATTTTGAGGAGGTGTAGAAAGTGCCCTGTTGCAGATAGGATCGATAGCTGCAAAAACAAAAGAACCAAGGGCTGAACTGAAGGCAGAAGAAATGACTGACATAGTTGTAGATGGTATCAGATCTTTTAGAGTGACTTGTGGTTTTACAATATGTATAAAGAATTGCAATAAGACATGAGTGAAGTGTAAGAGATAAACAAGGTTTATGGTGACCTAATTCTGCCAAAATTATATTCTAATACACTTTAATATCATAATACACTCTTTGATTTTAGGTCTAGTTCATGTAAACAGTATTGGTAAGAATTTAGTGCACATTTACTTAGAACTAGTGCACTATGCATTGAAGAAGAAATTCTATTTTTGAAGAAGCACATTCTTTTATTAAATAAACTTTTGCACATTTATGTAAGTACATTGTTTTTCCAAAGTACTAATCTTTTAATTATTGCAATCTTTCATGATGACATTATGTTTAGATGAAGACATGCTTCACGGGAAATTATATGGAGACGTGTGAAAATAGAACTAGATGAGAACATAGCAAATGGATCTCTAAACCTTCCCCTTAATTGCCTTGGCTGCCCCCATCTCGCTCCCCTTCGATCTATACCAAATACCTCTGCTAGACTTATCTTCCTCTAGCGCCACTGTACATGTGCCTAGCTTTACACTGGATCCCCTTCCTGAACAGAATCCTCTTCAAACTCCTCACCCTCACCCACTCCATTGCTCCCTACATCTCCAATCTCCTCTCTTTACACACACTCTCACGTCCTCAGTGCTCAGGCTATGACCGTCACCTTTCCTCCCCTCTGATCACCACATCTCAGATGTTTGTAATCTGTACAGCGCTGCGGACATCTTGTGGTGCCCTATATATGAGGGCTAATAATAACACCTCTGTCCTGTTCCTGCCTACATTCTTCACTTTGCTTGGTCAGGTGCCTTCACTGCTTGTCAAGTGAACCCCAGCAGACTGCACCTATTTGTTTCTGCTCCATCTCCTTTCTAGTCTAATCTCTTCATCAATGGAGACTATGGAGAAGTTGGATTATCATTGGTTTTGTGCAGCAGTGTAATGAACAGGGGCCATTTGTCCTTTCCTATCACTCTTTATGACTCTCTGACCTCAGGAGGGGTGTGTAGGAAGGAGTGCTATAAGTGCAGAAGCTAGTTCTATTTATTAAAGGAGGAGGGACATTTTATGGTTCTGTTTCTCTAGAATATATGCAACTAGCCACCAGGGTCAAATAAGCATGCATAAAGCAGCACCGTGGCTAAGTGGTTAGCACTTCTGCCTCACAGCACTGGGGTCATCAGTTCAATTCCCGACCATGGCCTTGTCTGTGTGGAGTTTGTATGTTCTCCTCGTGTTTGCGTGGATTTCCTCCGGGTCCTCCGGTTTCCTCCCACACTCCAAAAACATACTGGTAGGTTAATTGGCTGCTATCAGAATTGACCGTAGGCTCTCTTTGTGTGTGTGTATATTAGGGAATTTAGATCTGTGAGCTCCAATGGGGCAGGGACTGATGTGAATGAGTACTCTATGCAGCGCTGCAGAATCAATGGCGCTATATAAATTAATGGTGATGATGGTGATGATGATAGGAACACCTTACACTGTTGTTCTCTTCAAAATCTTACTAGCTAGCCAATGCTGGCTAGTTCAGGGGTTAATCTGTTCATCACTATGGACTACATTGATGTCCTATAAAGTGGGTGGGGTAGGTGTTTCCGAAGAGGAGAAGTGCGACATTACTTACACCAACAGTAATTTGCTGGCATCTATGAAATACAGACTTACCATGGATTGGGTACGGTTTAAATATGCCCAAAATCCGACAAAGAGGATGTCTACAAAAAATTCTGATTTTACAAAAAAACAATTGCAATCCATTCAGACTTACCTCCAAACCGACCCTGCAGATTTCCGATCGCACCATCATGTTGACAGCTGCTGATACGAATACACAGGTGTCCGGCAGTACAATTTCATGTCACTGCGACCTCCATCAATGTTAATTTAAAGCAGCAATGTTGGCATCACACTTAACCTGCGGGGTCCCAACATTGTTCACCCATATCACATAAACAATACTAATCTGCATGTCGATCTCGATATAAAAGTATGAAAGAAATGATTTCATGAACAGTATTCACTGCACATATATGCCCAGTTCTTATTTCTTATACAGAAATGTCCACAGTTCATATGTATATTCAGATTATCTATTTGCTATCTTCTACTTTATTTATTTTTGGAGACACAATTTCACATTTTTCCCAAATATGAAAAAAGAGCAAACACATGTGAAAAAAACAATGTTGCAGTATGTTCAAATAGATGGCTTATGGTAAGAAGAGGCAGTGGGGAAGGACAAGAATAAGTGCAAACCTATCTGTATAGCAGTGGTTAGACATGGCAAAAGGTTAGTAAACAACTAAAAGAAGTATATGTGTGTTGTGACAGATTAAAGCAGGAGATTTATAATAATAATTGTTAGAGCGTGAATGGATGACACTTTTATGAGAAGTTGCATTCAGGATCAAACAGCAGTGATTTTTTGTACATAGGTGTAAGAGAAATAATATAGAGTTGTCAGGATGGTAAGTTAAGTATAAGAACGTAATATATTTGCAAAATAAGGTTGGTTTTTTTTGTTACTCTCCTTAAAATTAGTTTTTCTGAGTTCATTAGGGGATACTGTGACTTTAATCATTAATACTATTCAGTGTGTAGTACCTCCCTTATATTGTCCCTCCCATTTGGAGCTAACCTCGGTTTTATAACAAAGCCCAACAAACAAAGAGGGCCTAACAACAGAAATACCTGAATGTAGTACATGCAATCAGTCAGAACAAAGGAAGGGTACGTAGTAGACCTCAATAGATGCAGAGAAACATATTTTACACTGAGTAAAAAATTATATTTTCTCTTTCCTGCCATTGGGGGACAAGGGGACCATGGGGATATCCCAAAGGATGGGATTGCAACCTGTAAAATTTAGAAAAGGTGTGGACAGACGACCGCGCAGCTGCCTGGCACAACTGTTCGGCCGAAGCGCCACAATGCGCCGTCCTTGGCGCTTCCACCATCCTTGTTGAATGAGCCTTCAAACCAGCCGGCGCTGGTCTAGTCACATCATATCTTTCATTATTGTCATGTAATCAACTGAGAGGGCCGAAACCTGCAACGTCAAAAAAAGAGACAGAGGCCCTTGTCAACCCCTCCCTGTAAGAAGGATTACAAGCGGAAAAGACAAAATCACAAAGTGTGAAAATTGTGACTCTCACACCACCGTTCTGCTTAAGTAATCTAAAGGATGAATCAGCTGATATTACTGGAACATGGTGCTCTGCCCAGGACATGATCCGTGTTGTCTCCTGCATGGCCAAGGTGATGTGTATTTCCCCCTGATGATTAATTTACTTTGTACATGGTCCCCTTCTCGGCACCCCTGCCAACAACGCACTATTAGTGATCATGATTAAGAGCATCCGTGAGATGGGAGGAACATGAAGTGATCAGAAGTTGCTTCATGAACACAAAGACAGAGCGGTCTCTAAGATAATGCTCCATGACATTGTTTTGTGTTATGCTGCAGGAGGCACTTTTTAGGTTGTCTTAAACTCCCATGAGGTAATAGCTGGGTTTTCCCTGATGTAGGGAAAGACTCTGAATCTTTTAAGTTCCAGAGCAACTCTTCTGTAGCTCTGCTTGTGCTATATACCCTGTGTCAATGATATAGGGCACACTTGCCTACTCTCCCAGAATGTCTGGAAGACTCCCAAATTTCAGATAAGTCTCATGGACGCCTCGGAGAGCAGACTATCCTTCCAAAACCAGCCCACTTCCTATTGAAGTGGGTCACCATCTTGCATCCTTCCTCCCTCCCTTCTGATTTGGCTGGGGAGGGCCTTTAATGACTCAATTGAGTGCAAATTGCACCATCATTGCTCAACCCCTTCTGTAAGTTGGTACAGATTGTGTTGTTGCAGGATGGAAACCGGGATGACGCAAATCAAGTTGTCACACCACCCTAACTTGTCCCTTAGATGTCCAAAATGTAGGCAAGAATGATATAAGGAATATAAAACTAATTCATGTGCATTGTTTACATGCAGTACTACCTATGCATTTTGTATTTTCTATTTTTACATGATATTATTTGGCATTAGTGACTGCCATTTACTTTTGCCCTTTTTTTAAGCATTTCAAACATGCAAACATTTTAGCACGAATAGTCCTGGATTGGCAATTCTGGCATTTGCCTAAGAATACTAATAACATGTTCACAGGTAAACTGGCTGTTCGGCCTTAGAGAGCTGCTTAGCCCTGTTTCAATAATAAAAAAAAATTGTTGTACATCATACCCACTGTATGCTTTGCCCTTCTCTCCTACTTAAGGAATACTTGCACCATTAGATAGCGTTACCCAATGAATGATGACTTTGGGTACAAACATGAATGTGGGCGTCTATGCTTTGTATGCCAGGGCTGCATTGTAGTCAAAATCTGATGCTGAGCATAAATATACTCATTGCGTTTATGTACATGTTTTACATGCATTTACAAACTTGTTCGGTCTACTTTTATAAATATGTCTATGTTATTTTGCTTAAGTCAAGACATATTTAAAATGAGGAAATAGTGTACTTCCATTGAGACGAATGTACGTTTTGAACTGCTTTGACATGTGTCAGACACACTGAAAAAAACCCAGAAGCTTAAAAAAAAAGAAAAAAGCACTGCAGCACAATGCAAGTTAAATGCACATATAAACATGATTTAGTACAGTGAGTTTTATTTTCACATCCATTTATATGCACTTATAAATGCATCATAAATGTAGAATGTCTATTGTAGTACCTTATAATGTATTGCTAAATTAAGTAACTGTATTCCTACCATCTACGAAACTTGTTCAGTTTTTAAGGTTGAAGTTGTTGGTTTGTAAAGATAACAATCTAAACAAATGTTTGAATACAAATACTTTCATACTTTACATAACATATATTTCTTTAGAGGCTAAAGATATGTAAAATGTGACAGGCGTCTGGTAGAATGCCCGATAATGGCTCTGATGCAAATATCCAATAGAATAAAGGCTACCGTATTTTTAATGAAATATCATTGCAAAGATGACCTTTCATTAGCGCAAAACACCCCTGTTATCCTGCTTTAAATGCCAAATGCAGTATAATTATAGAAACACTATGGGGTAAATGTATCAAACTTTCTAATAAGGAAAATTAGAGTTATTGAGTTATTATACTCGTTGCAACCAATCAGATTCTAGCTACCATTCTCTAGAACAGTGGTGGCTAACCTGTGACACTCCAGATGTAGTCTCACAACACCTGGAGTGTCACAGGTTAGCCAACACTGCTCTAGAATGTACCAGATAAATGATAGTTAGAATCTGATTGGTTGCTACGGACAATACCTCCACTTTTCCTTTTTAGAAGATTTTATACATTCACCCCTAAGTCTCTGACTTAAGTTGGACATAATCCCATTAATGCCAAATAAAAATGTAAGTTGCATAAAATTTTTCACACTGCGTATATGCAAAACTTGAGTCTATATTTGGAGTTGAGCATATTTTCTACGTATGACTTCTTGACCTTGTAGAGGCTAGTCAGCCACGCCCCTTAGGGATACATCCGATTTTGGCCTACAAGTATTTTTAAGATAAACATTTTAGGGGGCTTATCATTGTGTGTCTCATAGATGTAATACAAATTGATGATGAAGATGCCAGATGCATCTACAAGGTAATTTTAAAAGTGTCTTGTATCGTTGGATCAAATAAAAATACAGTCAAACTTTTTTTTTTTTGTAAGCAAAGCTCATAATTTTGTTGTACCTCTAAATCAGACTATAAATTTAGTTATCTATGTGCATATGGAGTGTGAATTCTAGGGATATTTAGTTATAATTTTCCAGAAGGACTGTTCTGAGAAAACAGTTCAGGTGAGAGCTGTTAGTGTATTAGTGCTCAAATAAACTAAAGTACAGCCTGAAAAGAATGTGCACTAGGGTGGAATACGTTAGGAGGGGGAAAATAATAATTGTTATAGATAAGTGTTTGTCTCCAGACGGTGTTTTATACACATGTGACAAAAGATTATTTTCCTTATGGGTTTAAATATAATTAGGAGAAGGATATTAGAACAATGACATATTGTGTTAACATTACAATAATGGTACCAATGAAGTACATAGGGAATTTGATGTAGGAATTATAAAGCCTGACCTTGGCAAGCTAATTACTTAACATTGCAGAGTACAAACTAAGCTTCTGTTTCCTTCAAAATTGCCCCACCCTCATTTCTACGAACTCAATATGTTTTAAACCAGAAAAGCAGCATGCTTTGTTATTTTTATATTTGTTCCTAAAATAACATTAACAAATATGATTAAACTATTTGACAGGACATGAGATATCTGATATGTTCCATGGATAAACAGTTCTGAGGAATACTTATTTACAACAGATACACATTCAGGACCTCATTTAGAGTCGGACGCAAAGTCTGTTTTAGGCGCAAGTGTCCAAGATGCAGGCGGATTTGGTGCTTTCTGCACATGCATGATAGTGTTTTTTTGTTGGATGCGCCTAAAACGGACTTTGCATCCGACTCTAAATGAGGCCCTTAGTGCAGTATTTACTAATTGCTTTTTTGTATTAAATACATGTCTAAATGCAAGAAAGATTGCAATGTACACATTACTAAATTGTTTAAATTAATTTCACACAACAAGGATTCTACATTGAAAAGCTATTTCCAGTAGATTATTGTAAATAACTTCTACCATGGTAAAATTATATTTTAAAACGAAAATAATTGATGGTCACTTATGCTCTTAACTCGGTAATTAATGGACGTGAGCGTAGGTAGGTCAGCTTTTTTCCAGCTGTCAGCCACTAGACTTTTAGTCGCAGGTTTCCAATGAGTTTAGCTGTATGATTGTGAAAACCCAGATTCACATAATTGAGAGGGAGGAAGTTGCAGTGATTGTCCTGATGACATGATGAACTTATTGCCAAAATGGGATTATTTTATAGGATATAATGCCCTCTGCAATTTCTTCAGCGGAATTTTGATAAATTTCGGATGGATCACAGATATCTGCATGAGGACAAGGTAATATCTGTATAAAATCTTATAGGATTTCTCCTTTATTAAAACATATATTGACATTTTAGCTACATTTTCTCTGCTTTAGATCCATTAATTAATCTCAAGGGTCTCCCTTATATCCTCCACGGACTTGAGTTCATAATTGAAACTCTTTTAACTGTTGGTTGTGAAGAAGCAAATGATAAAATGTTGAGAACCTTTGAAAACAATTTATAAAGACGGAGGGACTCTAATTTGGAGAGTTGGGCCAGGACCCATTTTGTATCTACTGATGTAAATAGTGCTTAATCTGTACATACAGAAAAAAGCTGCTGTTGTGGATCTGAAACTGTGTTTGAATGTCAGTGAACTCATAACATAGTAACATAGTAACATAGTTGATGAGGTTGAAAAAAGACACCAGTCCATCAAGTTCAACCTATTTTGGATCTCCTGCGATCCTGCACTTATATTTGAAATTAATCCAGAGTAGGCAACCGCCCATCTGTTTCAATTTTGAAAATCCCCCCAGACTCAATATTGCAATCCAATTTTTACCCTATATCCACTACTATCCTTTATTTTAAATTAACGGTCGTATCCCTGGATACACCTTTCCGCTAAAAATTTGTCTAACCCTTTCTTAAACATATCTATTGAATCTGCCATCACAACCTTCCCTGGCAATGAATTCCATATCTTGACTGCCCTTACTGTAAAGAACCCCTTCCTTTGCTGGTTGTGAAATTTCCTCTCCTCTAACCTTAGGGGATGACCACGTGTCCTGTGTATGGTCCTTGGGGTAAAAAGTTCCCATGAAAGCTCTCTGTATTGACCCCTAATGTATTTGTACATAGTAATCATATCTCCCCTTAGGCGCCTCTTTTCTAAAGTAAACATGCCTAAACTGGCTAACCTTTCCTCATAACTTAATGACTCCATACCCTTTATCAATTTTGTCGCCCTTCTCTGAACCCTTTCTAGTTCCAAATTATCTTTTTTATAGAGTGGTGCCCAGAACTGTACTGCATATTCAAGATGAGGTCTTACCAATGATTTATACAGTGGCAAAATTACACTGTCTTCCCTTGCATCTATGCCCCTTTTTATGCATGCCAATACTTTGTTTGCCCTTGCAGCTGCTGCTTGACATTGAGCACTATTGCTAAGTCTACTGTCTACGAGCACTCCCAAATCCTTTTCCATTATAGATTCTCCCAAATTAATTCCATTTAATTTATAGATTGCATTCTTGTTTTTGATCCCTGAATGCATAACCTTACATTTATCTGTGTTAAACCTCATATTCCATTTAGCCGTCCAATCCTCCAGTTTATTTAAGTCCCTCTGTAGAGAAGCTACATCTTGCTCTGATTTTATTACCTTACAGAGTTTAGTGTCATCTGCAAAAATAGAAACTTTACTCTCTAAACCATCACCAAGGTCATTAATAAATATATTAAAAAGGAGTGGTCCCAGCACGGAACCTTGAGGAACTCCACTTAAGACCTTTGACCAATTAGAAAATGTTTCATTTATCACAACTCTCTGTTCCCTATTCTCTAACCAGTTTTCGATCCAAGTACAAATTTTGATTTCTAGACCCAGTTCCCTTATTTTGTAAACCAACCTCTTGTGTGGCACTGTATCAAAGGCCTTTGCAAAATCTAAGTAGACCACATCTACTGTCCTGCCCTGGTCTAAGTTCCCACTAACTTCCTCGTAGAAACTAATTAGATTAGTTTGACATGACCTATCCCTCACAAATCCATGTTGATTCCCACTAATAATTTTATTGCGTACCAAGTAATCCTGAATACTGTCCCTTAAAATACCTCAGAAGCATATAAAGGGTAGAATTCCACCTTGTTATTACCTCTTGCTTCAGATGATGGCAGGGCAAATTGTATTCTTCTTGTAGCAGCTGCAATTTCGTACATGCTGTTGCAAAATGCCTAAAATGTACCAAAATATTTCGGAACACAGACAGCATCTCCTGCATGTCACTGTCCATTTCTAAAAAGGTCTGTACTACCAACTTGATTGTGTGAGCAAAACAGGGAATGTGATGGAATTCGACCGGCTCTCACAATATTGATTGTGTTACCAGAAATCAAATCACATATCCTGAGGAGAGTCCAAGCGGGATAAGCAATGTTGCAATGGCATCCCTTCGTTTTTCGAAAAGGTTGTCAGCGGTATGCCTCTTAGTGAAGCTGGTGATACACAGAGTAGCCTGCCTCTGAAAGATCTGACATGGTTTGTTAGATGCCGCTGCTGTTCCTGCTGCTGAAGGCAATTTACCAACCCAGTGGGCTGTCACATTCTTATAATCTTTACTTTGACCAGTTCCACTTGCTCACATATCTGTGGTTAAGTGTACAGTGGGTCGAATGGCATTTTGTAGCACAATAATTTTGTATTTTTGTAACCTCCTGGTACAGGTGAGGAATTGCTTGTCTACTAAAATGGTGTTGAGATGGAATTTGGTAATGGGGACACTGGACCTCAAATAACTTTCTAAAACCTGCTGCATAAATGGTGTATATTGGACACAGATCTAATACTAGTATAGTCGCCATGTCACCTGTGATCCGCTGTGCGACTGGATGACAGCTGTCATACTTGCTTCCTCTTGCAAAGGATTGTTTAAGTCATTTGTTGTTAACTACTAGTAGTTCTTCTTGGTTTGCTTCTGGGTTGAAGATCCACCCCCAGCAGCAGGATGAGTAGTTGCTGGCCTAACTCTCAAGATTTCTTCTGAGGAATCCTGGATAGGGGAGGAGTCATCTAGCCTTAGCAGCTTAGATGCAGGACTAACTCCGATCACTAGTGACGATTTTGATGATGATGAAGGGGTTGGTGTTGTAGATTGCAAGTGCTGGGATGTAGCTGAGAGAAGGGAGCTAGCTGATGCTGGACTGCTTGTTGGTATTTTTTTAGCGTAAGTTTCTGATTTTCCTAAGTACTTGCCATAAACTCTCTTCAAATGGCATAACATGGTCCCTACTTCTACTGACTGTGGCTTTACAAATGCTAAAAATAGCTAGACAACTGTTGTCAGGATTTGGGTATAAACAATTCCAAACATAAGAGGTGGCTTTTTGGTATTATGCCCAGGCATGACAATGGCCTTCTTCTTATCACTGGCAAAAACTGCTTCCACTAGTGCTGGACTTGCAACTGTAGAGTTCATTTACAGCACTGTTAGCTTAGCTGCCTTAAGCCCATTGTTAGCTTGTTTTGTGGGGGCCCCAACAAACCAAGTACTTCAGCCACAAAACTGGCACTCCTTGTCGCTGAAGTGCTTAGTTTGTTAAAGTGTGCATGTTCTTTTCATCATCCAACATAAGGATGGGTGGGAGGGACCAAGGACAATTCCATCTTGCACCACTTTTCTTTTCTGCCACTGCTGTGTTGCAATGTTTGTTGCTCTGTCGATTAGTAACCAGCCAGCTCCCTGCAGTCTTACAGTTCATTGGTTTGTTAAACTGTACCTGCTACCCCTCCTGTTTCTGTGTGAGTTTGGTAAACATTTTTGTTTATGGTTGTAAAGAAACAACTTTAATTCTAACATTTAAGTAAAATGTGTAAGCTTTAGCCGGAAATGACATTAAATGGTTACACACTACTGTAGTGAAGGTCAATCAAACAAATTACAAATAATTCTTAACAAATGGCAACAATGCCTCAAAAAACATTTTTTTTTTTCATGTTTGAGATCTGCAGGTTCTTCTTATGATGTCCCACAACACTTTTCATTATATTTAAAGGATAACTCCACCGTAAAGCAAAGCCATGATCTACCCCCCAAAAAAGATAACACTGACCCAAAGGGTGCCCTGTTTATTTTAAATGGCATAACTCAGATAAGGGACTCTTAGATTAATTTCCTTTTAAAGGTCAAATGTTCAAAAACTTTTGTTTATATAGAGCAAGATGCCGAGCTTTATTCCAAACTGCAAATGTAATGGTCAGCAAACTCCACATAAAAAGTAAAAACTGCATCATACTTAAAATAATTGCAGCAACATGTATTTCAGTAGCTGTAGAGCAGGACTTAACAAGAAACAACAGTTTTGCTCTCCTGAAATGTATTGTCATAATTAAAATACAGTAAAGTCTGTATGAAGTAGGGCCCATTTTAACAATCAAATGAATTGAGAAAATTGACCCCACTGTTCATTGACATATGTAAGTGTACATGTACTATAAAGCAAAATGCAGTATCCAAATAAATAAAAGGTTTTAGTTGCTCATTTGTCTGTGTAGAGAAACTCGTATAAAAATCCTAAACTGCAGACAGACAATGTCTTTTACTCCTACACATCACACTTATACATTAATTTTACGTATATAATTAAATAAAGACACGGACAGTTTCTTGAGGTGGCAAATTAATAGGTCACAGTTTATTTAAATCAACTGGTAAATTGGTGGTGGAGAAAGCACACTGCAGGACAGCTAATGACTGATGACTGAACCATAACATGAATATAATCCACTTAACCAAGGATGTAAACCCTACCTGATGGCCGGCACAAAATTTGACGTCAGAGTGACTACACCCCCTCTAGACTCACAATGACCTGCCCTCACAAAGCAGATCAAGCGATCCTCCTCACTAAAGGACCAAGAGCCACCTTTACCTTGAAGGGGACAGTGGCCTGCGGTCAATCAGCGATAGCGCCGTATGTATCAGATGCTGGTCGCAGTGCTTGGGATTTTCAAATTATTTCTGCAAAATTATAGTAACACACTTGAGAGCACAACATAACATTGGCTGAACAGTTAACATGGATGTTGCTTTCTTTGAGCCTAAAGGTAGTAAAGGCAATCGGGAAGTGATAGATGTGGTTCTCTATGGACACTTTGGTCCACCGAAAACGCTAGTTTATGGGCATCAGTTTGGCCCACCGAAAATGCTAGTTTATGGGCATACTGGCATGGTGCAGGCACTCTGATAACTCCAAAGACAATTCCATCTTGCACCACTTTTCCTTTTAGCTACCTCTGTGTGGCAATGTTTCATAGATGTGCTATAAACTTCTGTGTGCTTTGCAAAACTTAGCTTTCGCAAGCGACCCATTGGTGATGCAGATGAGTTAGCAAAACATTTTGAGATCTTTTTCCCAAACATTGTGACAACTCTGCTGTAAAATGAACTAAAAATTCCACGAGAAGGACTTTATGGGCAAATACATCAAAGTACAGAGACTTCTGTAATGGTAGATTTCAGCGGTGATGAATTAATATTGTGTGAGGATGATGTACACACTGATGAGGGTGAGGATGATGACACCAACATCTTGCCACTGTAGAGTTCATTAACAGCACTGTTGGGCTTAAGCCAGCTAAGCAATTGGTAGCTTGTTTTGTAGAGGCCCAAACAAACCAAGCACTTCAGCTTCAAAACTGGAACTCCTTGTCGCTGAAGTGCTTGGTTTTTTAAACTGTGCATGTCCTTTTTAAGATCCAACCTAAGGATGGGTGGGAGGGCCCAAGAACAATTCCATCTTGCACCACTTTTCTTTTTTTTCTGCCGCTGCTGTTTAGCAATGTTTCCTAGATGTGATAACTGCCGTGTGTTTGTGTCCTTGCCCTGTCGCTTAGCGTCCAGCCAGTTCGCTGCAGTCTTTGGCCAAAACTGTATGAAAATCATATTGTGACCTGTGAGGTGGTTAAAATTGACTGTAAATAGCTAAAATTAGTGTCATTGAGGTTAATAATAATATAGGGACAAAAAATGAGCAAAATTATGTGATTGTAGCATATTTTAGCATTTTTTAAGAAACATACAGATCCAAAACTACACAGGAGGGCGGTTTTGCAAAAATCCAAAACACAAAGTTAATACAGATCCAAAACCAAAACACAGGGGTCAGTGAACATCTCTAGTTATTTCATACAGTATATATCTTTATTATAGATGTGACATGCCCCTTCAAAAGTCATCGGACATGTCCAACCTTTATAGCAATACTACCTGAATTAATTTTAGCTTGATATTTAACTTTTGTATCATTAGCGAATAAGGAATAATTTCTAGGTTTTCTCTATTGTCATTTTTGCAGATGGAAATAAACCATTATAATTGTCAGCAAGGAATAGATTCAGAAAAAGTGCAGGACAACTATGTTCCTGGTATAAATTCGAAAAACAAAAAATACTTCCTTCAGGTAAAAAAATCATTAAAGACCAGCAAAGACTTTCTTCAAGGAAAAAATCCACATAAGACAAAGGAAGACCTTAGTAATAAAAATTCATATCAAACACAAGAAGACCTTCAGTGTAAAAGGGCCCAAATTATAAAGGAAGACCTTCTTTGGGGAAATGATACAGAAAATACACAGGGAAACCTTCAATGGAAAGTTCAAGAAAAGACTCAGAAACACCTTTTTCAGGAAAACAACCCAGAAGAGTCACACAAAGATCTTCCACGGGAAAATACAGAAATTTTACAGGAAGATCTTCAGGAACATATTCCAGAAATTATACAGGAAGATCTTTTAAAGGGAAAAGTTCCTGAAAATACACTGAAAACTCCAGAAATGATACATGTAAAAATGGACCTGGAAGATTTTCAGGATTTAGGTCTAGAAACCACACCGAAAAAACAGCTTATCAAGAAGTGTTCAGAATACACACAGGAAAACCATCTTCCAGAGAAAAGTTCAGAAAGTGCACAGGAAGGGAAAGGTCCAGAAAACATATATGACAATCAGGCTAAAGGTTTAGAAGATACTTGCAATGAGCCAAATAAAGAGAAATGTTTGGAAAATGCACATGATTCCAATACAAGTTCAGAAGAAAAGCATGAGGTTTATTTTCAGGGAAAGACTTTGGAAGACAATACAGGCAAGCATCGCACCATTGATATACAAGATACAGAAATCTCCTTGAAAAAAGCTGAGAATAAGATCAAAGGGCTGGAATACCAGGTATTAAAAAATAATATTGGATTAAGTTTTATTAACTCTTCTACCTTTCTTTTGGCAGCATTATCGTATGTCACATGTTGTACTGTACTCATTGTTTGCACTCCTGCTTGTTTGACAGACAGTCCCAATATAGATTTAGTGCAGCGTTCTCTTCAGGTCAGACTGCTATTGTCTGGTAAACCTGCTGAGCTTCTCTTTTCCAAGATGAACAGCCAAAAAACCCATTAATGTCGCCTCTGTTCTGATTATAATCCTGACAGCTCTGGCACATAAGTGTCTCGGATTTGAGTGGGTGATCTTGATGCAAATTCCAGTGACTACTTCCTTGTGTGCTTTCTCTTATGATCTAATCTCTGTGGGTTTTGTCAAGGGTATGTAGCATGCAGTGATAGAAAACACTTGCTTTTGTTCTTTGCTACTGCACAACGGCAATAATTGTATCACTCTCTGCAGCACTAAACATTGTTACCGTTCTTACCCTTTTTTCTAAAGCGGCAACATATTTCGTGGTGGTGTATAATACGAGAGATGTATGAAACATAGTTCTAACAATTCAGAAACATGCATTGAAACAATAGGTGAGAACGGTCTGCTCTTATAGGCAATACTGATTATGTCAGACATGATCTGGAAAACCTGCACTGTTAGTGCTCCCTGAGGACTCAATTTGGGGAACACTGCTCTATTCCATTCCTTCTGTTCTTCTCTGCTCTGTTCCCCTATTCCATTTCTGCTGCTCTTCTCTGATGTATACCTCCATTCCATTCTTGCTGGTCGTCTCTGCTCTGTTCCCCTATTCCATTTCTGCTCCATATATAATGTTGTGACCAGGTAGGGGGGCCCAGGGGTACATGGTGTTTATAGCGGCCGAGAAATTTCACATGAGTCCAAAGGTTTAATGCAACTGGCCTCAGCCAGTTTTATTCAGTAAGAAAGCAAAATGAAACTCCAAAATAAACACCTTGCCGTTCGGCTCTATCTAAACACTGGTCACTCCTGACTAACAAACTAAGACAAGACAAAAAGAAGTTTTAGCACAGTAACTTGCAGGCAGATATCAGGCTTTCTCTCACAGAGACTCTGCAGCCCCTGTCCCCAGGCAGCGAGAGATGGACTGCGCTGCCTTGCAGCCTTTTACCAACACCACTCAGGTGCAACTCCTGATTACCAGCAGAATCACTGGTAACTTGGAAGGCCCAGTTTATGGGCCTAATGGATGTGCCTGCCCTCACTCTGTTAAGTAAACTCTCCTGTGTTTCCTGCGTGTTTAGTAAACACATCACTGCTACACTGCCCCTGCCTATACAGCAGGAGCTCCGGCAGCTGTCAAATGTTTTAAAACATAAATGTTAAAAAAAAAAAAAGCGCGTGGGTTCCCCCACCCGGCCATTATTAAACCTAGTGCTGCCAGCCTACTGCTGTTTATGTGAAAATCAGGGAAAAATTTTGCGTGGGGTCCCCCCGATTTTCACTTAACCAGAACTAGGCAAACCAGCCTGGTGTGGGTGGCACTATAGCAGGGGACACGTGAGAAGGGTCCCCCTGCCATTGTAGCAACCAACCCCACGCTGTTCAGCACTGGGCTGGATTCCCTAGGGAGTGGGGTCTGCCGAAAAAAAAGAGCGGGCCCCCCTCTCTAGGGACAAACAGCCCAGTGATGAAAACACTAGGGCTCTTCCTACACCCCTGGGCGGTGGGTGTAGGGTAATAACGGTGATTGTATATTATAAAAAAACAAACAGACGCCTATTTGTTTTGTGGAACTACAAGTCCCAGCCAGCCCGGGCCGCCATAAACAGTGAGGGCATGCTGATACTTGTATAACTACAAGCATCAGCGTGCCCATGGCAGCCAGGGCATGCTGCCACTTGGAGAACCACAAGTGCCAGCATCCCTGACACCCACTTCTGGCTGGGACCTGTAGTTCCACAATACAAAATGTTAACAACCACATACTTTTAATAAAAATAATAAAACCCCAATAAAAACAATACACACCCTCATTCATACCACATACATTTATTCAAAATAACAGAACCCCATAATACTCACCAATAAGATTTCTTCTTCTTTCGTCAGCAGCTTTTAATCCAAAAATGCTTGAAAACCATGTCCATATAAATTTGTATCCAAAGTCCCTGCTTAATATGTCCCAAAGTATTTGTAATTCAAAGTCCCTGCTTGAAATGTCCCAAAAGTATTTGTAAATCAAAAGTCCCTGCTTGAAATGTCCCAAAAGTATTTGTAAATCCAAAGTCCCTGCTTGAAATATCTTCTGTTCTTCTTGGGCAAAAAGCCCCCCTTGTTGCTTGCAGTCTTCAGCCAGACGGGCCCCGTATTTGTAAAATCCAATTCGGAACATGCTTGGTAAAAAAAAGAAGATGTTGTGAAAAAACCCCTAATACTATAAATAGACCTTGCGGCTGTTCATTGCGTATTGGAGCTTCTACGGTGTAGAAGCTGTTTGCGGCGTCTGTCATCTTTGTTTATTTTTTATAACCAAGCATGTTCCGGGTTGGATTTTACAAATATGGGTCCCTTTCTGGCTGAAAAAAAGAAGACTACAATCAACAAGAGGGCCCTCCTGGTCAGAAGAACTCAAGAATTTTCCAAGCATGGACTTTTGGAAACAAATTTATTTGGGACATTTACAAGCCGGACTATTGGAATGCTGACAACAGATGAAAACATCATTGGTGAGTATATTGGGGATTTATTATTTTTCATAAAATTATGTGGTATAAATGAGGGTGTTTAGTATCTTTATTGGGGTTTTATTATTTTTATTAAGTGTATGTGGTTTGAATGAGAAAGTTGTGGTTTTGTAAACTTTTTATTTTGTGGAACTACATGTGTCAGCAAGCCATGGGTGACAGGGCATGTTGGCACTTGTGGTTCTTCAAGTAACAGCATGCCCAGGCTGTTTATGGCACTAGTGCTGGTTAAGTGACAATCGGGGGGACTCCACACAAAATTTTTCCCCGATTTTCACATAACCAGCAGTAGTCTGGCAGCACTAGGGTTATTAGTGCTCAGGCAGGAGACCCCCACGCTTTTTTAAAAAAAACTTTTATATATTTTTAACACTTTTGACAGCTGCCGGACCTCCAGCTCTATAGACAGACAGTGTAACAGTGATGTGTTTAGTAATCACGCTGCTAGGATGCAGCGTGATGTATCTGGGGATTTTTAAAGCAAAAATTGCATACATTTGAAACTTGTATAGCCGAAGTGGCAAACAGTCGGGAGTTTGATCTCTATCGATTTTGGAAATAGCGATTTTGACAGAAACATATCTCTGGCGATTTTACATGAAATCTCAGATTCATACATCTGCAAGTTTCAACTCTTCCGAGAAAATCGCTGGATTTGCAAAATCGCACCTTGATACATTTACCCCCTGTAGACACGTTTCAGACCTGCTTGTATATTAACATTTTGTTAAATCCTTTCTTCCTCTCTTTCTGTCTCTAATTCTGTCTGAAAATGTTAACTTATTTTTTAATGTATAACAAAAGCAATTTTGTAAAATACCTTCCCTGAATGACATTTTAAATGGGAGTTATACCTTCAGATACATTTCATTTACTCTTTAGTTTGGAACCATTACTTTATCATAAGGTAAAGATTTGTTTTGTTCACCTTGAATATGTCGAAAAGCTGCTATCTGGAGAGGACAGCAGAGCAGTGTTGTATCCAAGGGCAATAATAGACAACTCTGCCTGGTTGCAATAGCAACAATAAATCAATATACACAATAAAAGTTGTAGGAGGGCATGCACAAGCCAATAAGTGTTATGAAGGTGCACTAGTCCCTTTAAACAGTACGCTTTAAAATGAGCACAATCTTACATAAAAATGATCTGTCACTGGTGTGGCAGGGTTTCTATTTATTTATTTATTTATTTTAAAGAAGATGATTGACGAAATCTCATTCTCCCAAAGCAATAGAAGACATTATAAATAATGTATCAAAATTTGTACTGTGCTGTAATTACATAAATATTGCATTAGAGTAAAATATGTTTACTCTAATTCATACCAAGGACAGGAATTTACCTCCATGTTATAATATTATTTTCACCTAAAATGAAAAAGCAAAACAAAAAACTTGTTGATTTACTGGCAATAGAAGGTGACGGTATAATAAAATAAATCTTTTGTAATGTACAATATAAAGTGATATATATTAATAACCACTGGGTGTCACTATTGTGCCATGTTGTATATATAGCACAGTGAACTATCGATGGGCAATGAACACATTTACAGATTCACAGTGCACATTTTAGAGTCAAGCATATGTTAAATTGTTTTTCAGAAGATATGCATTCCCATACTGCACCTGTGCACCAAAAATGTCTCTTTTGTCCGTATATAGTTTTTCACATATAATTTTCACATATAATTGACATGTGTCGCCATGTATACATGGTGAGGCGGAATGAGCTGGGGGGGCAAGTTTGGGAAACTGTTCATGTAATTGCAATACAGATAGACATGGACATATCAGCAGATACGCCTTTTAGGAGGCGTATATCTTGCGGGTGCTGGAGGGCTAGTACTAGTGTACACAGTGATGATGAGGACTATCTAGTCACTTCTGATCGGTTGATTGCGTATTGACCACTGCAGCTGAAAATACTTAAATCATCAGTGTTACGGCTATATTATAACATTTCAATTTGGACTACTGCATGAAAGAAGACTCTCATTTCATTATTAATGGGAAAACAACAAATGTTAAATGTCATTCCCAAGTATTTATTGTATTTCATTACACTTTATATTGAAAATGCAACTTTTTAATTTTTTAATAATTGTTGAGACACTAATTTCTTGTGTATATGACATATTACATTACATTATATTACATTGTATAGGCATTTACTGATAACACTGTCAAGCCACATTTCTACATTATATCTACCCAATCGTGGGGCATAAGTATGCACAGCTGTTTTGCCTGATGCAAACCTGATATATATGCTTATACCTCTAAATGAGTCCCTCTCTGTATGTCTTTATTATTATATAGAACCATACCTCACAAGTGTGGTATGGAGCAACAGTTCTTTTTTTGGACCCAACTACCCTTTTCACCCATTACTACCAAACTTTCCCATTTTGACAACTTTTCAGAACCCCCAAGAGGGGAGGCCCATCCCTCAATGCAATGCCACAATTCGCAGCACCACACAGCGGGGTGCTAGGCCAGGATGACATGAGTCACTGTGAACTGTGTTATTAAGTCCAGCACCCACCCATTTCAGTAGGAAAGTTGGCGGTAGGCAGGAGGCTGCTCTCCCAGGGATCCTAGAAATTCGGGAGTCTCCCAGGCATTCCAGGAGAGTAGGCTACTGTTTGTAGGTCTGATGTATACGTTTTTACTTTATTGTGACTAGCCCCTTGAAGATTTGTTTCTGCCTTCAGACAACTTTTGTTTTGATGGTTTGTATACAGCTTTTACTACATATATTGAGTTAGATTTCTGGCATGTTTTTCACCAGTCTTTAGACACTGTAAAGTCACAGCTGTTTATTTTCAATGCTTTATATACACCACAGCTAAACCCTGCTCTGTGCTTTGGATACAGTTGTATCTACATAGCAGTTTTGCTTCCCCCACTTTTGTAGGTTACTTCTGACTACTCAAGTTTTTCACATACTTGGGCAAGGTCAGCACTCTGTATAAAATTCGTTGTAGCACTGCCAGTATGGGCCAGTGAGATCCATTAAAAATGCATAGATTATACTGTATATACTTCTAGTTACTGTATTATGTACAGTGTATTATTAATCCAGTACCAAAGTATCTCTCCTGCATTTTTCTTGATTTCATTTTGACTAAATGCACAGTACCACTTGTTTTCCATGCTGAAAGCAGTCAACACTTTTTACTTATTTTGTTTGATGTATAAATTAATATTTATTGAAGTTAGCATGTCAAAATACAATCGATCTGGTCATGTTAGCGCTTTAGTGTGTGCCTGGATTGTAGTGTAAGATTTAACCATAGGTTTGTCTATTTGTCATGAAAGTATACTTCGAAATTGTGTCGAGATGTTGGCACATTTGATGGAAAGCTAAGAAAAAAACACTGCATCCCTGGACCATTCAAGATGAACTTTTTCAGAACTTTAGAAGCTAACAAACTGACATTAAAAGAGGTTATATAGTGTTTTCATGTACGATTCTGTAGTCTTGTATTAAGTTGACAAATTTTATTACTGATTTGTATTAATGGGCAGACAATGTGGTGAGCAAACAGTGTCACAGTTCTCAAAGTGGATTTTGAGAGATTAAGGAGAGGAATAGAGTCTGTTTGTTTTGGGATAAAAATAAAGGCCATTTAAACAGAACATAATGTCTATAAAGCTTATTTCTGAAATGACCAGGAGTTCCTGGTTATAGAAAAAATAAATATTTGCTGGGAAATCTGGGAAAATAGTTTTATTTTAAACAGCATTTGTCTTATTCAAACGTTATTATGAACATAAATTTGGGAACATACAGTTTAGTTACCAGTATGTTTTTGGACTATGGGAGGAAACCGAAACACCCGGATGAAGCCTATGCAAACATGTGGAGAACATAGAAACTTCACATGGATAGGGCCCTGGTTGGAATTGAACCCATAACCCCAGCTCTATGATGCAGCAATGCTAACCATTGTGCCCCAGTGCTGCCCCTATAATACTATATGCTGTGACCCTCCTGACCTCAAGTTTATAGTAAGTATATAATCTACTACTCTATCTGTAGAACTTTACATCCAAACCAGTGTTTGAAGTGGAGCGGTATGAGCAGTATGATATATCGGCACTTCTTCGCCCCACTTCCTTACATCATAATGCAGTCTCCTGCGCCTTGTTATATGCAGGCAGATTTTCTCCCAGTTTGCTATATATTTAGCAGATACCAGAGGTCGCTGTGAGCTGGAAGACCCACGCTTCTCTTGTACTAGCTGCCGAGAGGGATGCTGGTCACAGTGTACTATTCTGGGAGGGGCTTTATTTGGGTGACCTCCATCCTGATGTGGCTGAGGCCATGCTATATGAAAAGTTTAGTCCAAAAGGTCCTGTTTTATCTATATGACATGCAGGGACATGATCACACGGTGGTCTCTGGGATATGTCTACGTCAACTTCCAGCAATCGGCAGATGGTGAGTATTTGCATGCTGCTCATACAAATATGTACAAAAGCCATCACAGTTGCCACTCTCCTTGTTGGAATCTCATTGACTATGCCTATAGTTAAGAAAGTGAAGAACTAGGAAAATTAAACTTTTTGTGCAGTCACACCTATTTACATTAATTATTATTATTATCATTTATTTATTGGGCGCCACAAGGTTTCCGCAGCGCCGTACACAGTACAAACAGTAGTACAAAACAGGGTGACAAAGTACAGAACAATAAACACAAAGTACCAGTGATTCAGGAACTCCAGGGAAAGATATGGAGTAAAGACAGTGCAAAAGAACCGGTATGGAGACAGAAGGGGAGGGGGGGCCCTACTCATAAGAGCTTACATCCTAAGGGAGGGTGACACAAAAACAGGCACAAAAGAGAGCTAGTGAAGCAGGGGGAGAGAAGAGAGGGGCCAGGGGAGGGAGGGAGAACGAGAAGAGAGGATGAGGGGTTAGGTGGATGGTTGGTAGGCTTTAAGGAAACAGGTGGGTTTTAAGTGGCCATTTGAAGGAGCACAGGTTGGGAGAGAGACGGATAGAGCGATGGTGTTTATGATAACACCCTGTGATTCATGATGCTTCTTTGTCTTGTTCCATTTATTCTTAGTCTGTATTGGGACTTTTTTGAATGATTCTTTGTAGTGGTACAATTCAGATTTAAATTATGTGCCTTTCGAAGGAAATGGCAAAAATAGAAAATACCATATTTTACTAGTGTTTTGTTCTACTGATGTTTAGTGTTATTGTGGGTTATGAGTAGTGGGTTATGGGTTTCATACCAGGGAATTCTGAAATGCAGCCAGGACCAGCGGAATGCAGGGTAACCATGCCTGAGAGGCGCTTCACTCTACCTGCCTTCCCTGCTTGTCCACCGGGCCAGTAAAAAATGACTAGGTGCTGAATCCAGCGGCTGCTCCCTCCTCCCTTCTCGCTGAATGTCGGGTGTGACATCCCGACTCTGTCAGTGGCGAACGGCGCAGAGAGGAGCCAGAACACTGTAGACAAGACAGAGGAGGAAGAGAAGAATAAAGAAGAAAAGAAGGTCATAGCAAGGTAAGTAAATAACAGAGGGGGATACGGTGTGATGAAGGAGGATGCATTATGATGATGGAGGGGCAAATGTGTGCATTCACTAATGAGAGCAGGAATAGGGATAGATAGAGAGGATTAAGGAGTAAGGGAGAAGTGAGAGAAGCAGGATGTGAGGCACAGGAGAGAGCAGATAGGGCAGGAGAGGGGGAGATACCTACAATGAAGATAGGAGCACATAGGTACCGAGAAGGTATAAGAGAGATATTTTGGAAAGTTTTATTGTAATTTTATGGAGGGGACATGATGGAGAGGTGAAGGGACACAGAGGAAAGGTAATTGGACACAGGTGAGGTGGGGGACACAGGGTGGATAGCCTTGCATCATTTAATATGTTTTATATTACAGTGTTTAGTGTTAAAATGCATTAAAAATTTATTTCACTCTTTCAAAATGAAAGTTCCATATCAGCAGGGCCGTAACTAGGGCTGTGCGACAGGGGCGACTGCCCAGGGCGCAACGCTGAAGGGGGGCGCAATTTAGGAATATTTTAGGTTAATTTGGTTAAAATTGAGGGCTGGGGGGTGGCATTTGTCTTTCTCGCCCAGGGCACTAGAATTCCTATTTACGGCTCTGCATATCAGCACTTCTAATCTTCGACCAGTGATCTAAACTGATTGTGAGCCTAAAGGATAATTAGAGCATGGGCATCGATGCTTATTTTGTCCAGGCCAGGTGGGGCTGGGACATTGGGTCTTTGTAGTTCTGCTTGTGATGAGGTCATTGTTTATTCCACAAATACGTTTTCTTTTCTTATTTTTAAACTGTCAGATAACTTGATAATGTTAATTTATTGCCTGTGTTCTTTTTATATGGACCCATAATAGTGCTGAATGGCCCTTAAAAGGTCCATAACTTATATATATATTTTTAATTTAGTGCAAGGCAGGGCAGCATTTAGTAACATAATCTAGTGAAGAGCTCACCAGCAGAGCCCAGAATAACAGGTTAATTTAGCGTTATGTATTTGCAGGACTTTTATTTTGCTGACTAAAGTCTGTGAAGTCTCTCTGTAGAATTAACTGTAATTCTTGTAATGAAAGAGACAATAAAGCCTTTTTCTTCTTTATGTTTAAGAATTGAGATTATATCATTAAAAAAATGACATGTCTAATTGCAGCCATCCGGGCATTTAAAAGCCTCTTTTCTTTTAAGATCATGTTTAATTTTACAGCTTAATTTTGTGGAATCTCTTTTGTGGCTGTACTTTGTTGTAAGCGGGTACAGTCTGCTTGGGGGAGCACGCTCTCTTACTCTTACATGTAATATCTTCAAGTGTTCATATTGACCTACTCACAGTGGAAACAGCCATCTTGTTGGCTGCACCATCATTTATGAGTATGTAGTCTGTCAAGTCCTAACTAGTGACATTACTTTGCATAATTTCTGTTTACATGGATATGTTGAAGTAATGTGTTCTGTATAATTTCTTCCTGTTATAGCCTTAGGTCACCAGAGAACCTATAGCTCAGGGACAGTTATACTGTAGATGAAGCACATATAGCAGTGCACCATCTTAACTGGTGTTAATATTTGGCTCCAGGTCATCTTTGTTTGATAAATACAAACCATGTTTTTAATCTATGGATTTCACTCTAATCTCCCCTTATTAGGTTTGTCAGGTGGTAATACTTGGCTCAAGAACTGACACTCACACATTGTGGGACTATTACTCCCTCCTTGTCTTTTCTCCTTCTGCATTGCAGCTTTTACCGTAAAGGATCTTTGTTTTCTCTAACTCCACCTGAAGAACTTCCCTTGTCAACTCTGCTGATTAAGGCAGCCCATCTTTCTTGATCTTCACATTAGTGTGCTCTGACGCCCTCGGTTTTCAACTTTCATATAACCTGTACACAACAACATTTATCAGACAGGTAATTAGAGTCTCTGAGTCTCTAAGAGCCTCTCAGTGTGAGCCTACACCCTCTGCATCCAATTCTGACTCAGATCAGTTTAATGATACACTGCGATATCCTTATCTTATAGTCAGCACCTGTTTTGGCTTCATACTTGGTTTTATATACATCTTGCAAACTTCACTTGTACCTCTCTTTCTTTGGCTGCTCTCTGCTTACTCAATTGCTCTACATCTGAGTTCAGTATATCAAAACACATCTCAACTCTACATTGACACATCTGTTACCCCTCACTACACACCACTAGTGAGCTCCTCCCACATCAAATAATACAAACTCATACCATGCAGGAGACATTGCATAATAAACAAAAAAGAAACTACTGCATGGTCATGCTTATAAAAGCGCTTGGTTAACGCATTTCTTGCAAAAAGGTTGGAGTATCTCTCAGCTCTTGACTGGAAGTGAAATAATCACTCATATTATGACATAGCCGTAAGCTGTCGAGGCCTACATTTTAAAGATTTTGGGCCTTATGTAGAATTGTCATAATTTAAAGCGTACGTGTAAATTGCGTCCATTTAAAATACATACTTTATTTAGTATTCAGAACTGCACGCATCTTAATTTACATGTAATTCTGCATAAAAGGTACATTTCCGTAAGATATTATTATTATTATTATCTTTGACTTATAAGGCGCCACAAAGGGTCCGCAGCGCCGTACAGTACCCTTAAAGTGTATCCTACACTATGGGTCGTAAGCCAGAGAAATAAATGAATAATAAAAGACAAGTTTGTAGAATTGCTATATTCTGCTCGACATTCAGTGAGGAGCGGCTCACTCTACAGGAAGTTCCCACCCTGATGGATGTCAGCAGCATCAGAAACATAGATAAGAACAATGGAGTGGGGTGTTGTAAAGTGTTTCTGGGGTGGCGTGATGTGGATGGGGAGGGCCCGATAAATGTAATGTTTTATTATATTGTATGTATCAATGCCCCATGTTGACCACGCCCCCAACATAATGTGGCCACACCCTTGGTGGCGCGGCTGCTGCGCGGCCGCACACAGTTTTTTCCTGCTCATCAACAGAGGTGGGCCTGTATGCTTCAAATGCTAGGGCTGATTTTTAGTCCCAGTCCGGCCCTGAGCTAGGATATGTGTAAACATATCACATGTCACTGCCGCCCTTACCTTGAGTAGAGGAACAAAACACGAACGAAACTAACACGGTTCTCCCCCTTGTGTAGAACAAACATTTTTGGTATCAGCCCCTTAGTTAGGAAAACAAACCGAGGGAACACATGTTTATCCACCATGCATATTAAGTTTTTACTAGATATATATATTGCTATCTTTGTTCTATATCTGGATCCTCATGAGCTTGAACCATCATGTTATCCACGACAAAGAATAATCACCATACAGTAGACTTAGTTCTGCAATGCATCATACTATTAAGACTTTGCAAAAAGGACATGGCTACAGTTAACAATGGCTGCAATAAAGAAGCAAGACCATTTGTATATCACTGTACAGATAACGCTTCACATATAGTACTATAGACATAGTGTAGGACATTTTCATTCAGGAGACGTAGAGAAACTCTTTTACGACTAATGAGAATGTGTATAAATTCTGATCATTTAATTAAGGGCAAGAAACTTACCTGGACCCCTGTGTGTGTGTTTGCGTGTATTTGTACTTGTATTCCTATACTTGTGGGGACACTGACTTGTTTACACACCATCACTGTGGGGATCTCAGGCGTAGTAGGGCCAAAATTTAGGTCCCCACAAAGCTTAAAAAAGGCTAGTCAATGCAGGGCACATTGCTGCTATACTCGGCATAAAAATCTGGCATGTCAGACCAAAAGCGTGCATGTGTCTAACGTGGAGGTGAGAAGGTGTGCACGATACCACTAGATGTCAGTGGACCATCCATATGTATGTCCCAATAAAAGCAGAAAGAGGAGCAGTTTCTTAGTCTTGTTATACCGAACGGGGATAAGACACAGTCACATCCGTCTGCTAAGTAAAGTGTGGTCGGAGGCGCATGACACAGCCTATTGGTGGCTCCGACTATAACCCGGAGAGCAGTGTAGATGAGTATGCCCCTCGCAGTAGAGAGGATTATCCCTCTGACACTTCAGAGGAGAGTGGTTCAGACAGCAGCGGTGATGCCCTATTGCCTGGCAGTGGAACAAAGTGCAGGTACCCAGAGATGTGTTCTGTGCACAACTATTCTCTACCTGATGGCAGCGGTGTTTTAAACACAGAAGGTTGGAAACACGGTTCAGTTTCCATCCAAATGCTATCCAAACACAGTGGTTGATCCAGGGCGTTTAACAAAAAGCAGTGCTGCCTGTAGGTGGGGTATGTTTGGTTTTTGGTTGCAATAATCCAAACAAGAGTTAGGAGTTAGCACAACATAAATATTCCGAATAGTATCATCCTTGCAAGGATTAAATATAGACTTTCCTACATGCCTAATTGGCGCCAGATATAAAATGTGACTGTGTAATAGCTTTAAAGAGAGATCAAACTTGTTGAAACAATGAGTGGTCGACCAGGACTGTAACCTCCATGGCTGGCTGGCGGTGTATGCGGGCGTGTGGGTGTCCTCAGACAGCTAAAATACTTGAAACTTTCCCCACTATGCAGTCTATGTCAGTACTTTGAGCAAAGTCAAGCTATAAATCTCAAGTGGTAACTCCGGTAACCAACAGCTCCTACACATATTCATATGATTGTCTTGTTGACAGGGCATTAGGAAAGGGGTGTCCCTAGGTGCCATGTTCCAGACCTGGGTCCCCACTATGCAATAAAAGTGTGTGTGTGTGTGTGTGTGTGTGTGTGTGTGTGTGTGTGTGTGTGTGTATAGATATATAAATAGTGTTGCAAGATTGGGTTAGGGGTACCATCTTCTGTGGTAGACAGCTGTTGTTCACACGCGTCCACCAAATATATTACACCAGTCCAGTGCTTTGGTTCAAATAGCCTCAGCTAGTTTTATTCAGTAGCACAGTGGTTCCCAAACTTTTCCAGTTCACGGCACCCTTAGAGTCTCCATAAGTAGTTGGGTCAAAAAAATGTAATAAGTATTTAGGTCAGGACAGAAATACTTATTTAGTTGTATGCAACAATAATATACATAAATCCAAGGGAAAAGAATATTTTTATATATTTTTTTCAATTACATTTCTGCCAAAGAATAGTTTACAGCTAACTCACATTGTGCTCCTTCATCCACACACTTTGCCCCCTTCATCCACCCACACTCTGTGCCCTCCTTCATCGACGCTGCCGGATTGGTAAGTTTTTTGTTTTGTTATTTGTTTTTGTTTTTCTCTACCTGGCCTCAGCACCCCTGTGACGGCGCACACTTTGGGAACCGCTGCACTAGCATCAAAATAAACAAGATATAAACAAAATCCTTGCCTGTCCAGCTCCTAACTACTACACAGGAACACCCTCTCTAAAGTAAAGAACCTAGTGTCCCACACACATACTGCAATTTATGACCAGTACATTCTGTTATTTTGCATTTTTCAGGAGCCATCTGACCTTTCTCCCCAGGTAGTTAGAGACGGAGGAAACAAACTTATGGCTTTTTAACAGCACCTTCTTGGACACAACTCCTTATTAGCCAGCAACTTGCTAGGTTTCTGAAAGACCCAATTTGGCCGTGATGAATAAAGCCCGTCCTTCTCTCTCCATTCATAACCCCAAGTACCCTTATACTAGAGATGAGCGCACTCGGATTTATGAAATCCGAGCCCACCCGAATGTTGCCGATCCGAGTCGGATCCGAGACAGATCCGGGTATTGGCGCCAAATTCAAATCTGAAACTGAGGCTCTGACTCATAATCCCGTTGTCGGATCTTGCGATACTCGGATCCTATAAATTCCCCGCTAGTCGCCGCCATCTTAACTCGGGCATTGATCTGGGTAGAGGGAGGGTGTGTTAGGTGGTCCTCTGTCCTGCTATATCTCGTGCTGTTCAGTTCAGTGCTGTGCTGTGCTGTGCTGTGCTGTGCTCAGTCCAGTGGTGCTGTGTCCTGTGCTCTGTGCTTCTAAGGGCATAGTTATTTCCCCATTATTCCCAAGTTTTTTAAAAAAAAAAAAAAAAGTTATAAAAAAAATAATTATAACCAAATTTGCAAAACCAATCCAGCAGTATAAGCCCATTGGTACTGCAATATTACCAAGTTCACACATTCAGCAGTAAAAGTCCAGTGGTACTGCAATATTACAAAGTTCACACATTCTGCAATGAATAATCAATTCCTCAATGAAGTACAGCACTGCCCTCCAGATAGTACAGAGGGACCTGTGGTTGTGGAGTCCAGCGGGGGCGAATTGATAATGTGTGATGAGGAGGAAGTACATACTGTATGGGGAGAGGAATCAGAGGTTGAGGATGGGGACGACATCTTGCCTCAGTAGAGCCTGTTTAGTCTGTACAGGGAGAGATGAATAGCTTTTTGGTGTGGGGGCCCAAACAAACCAATCATTTCAGCCAAAGTTGTTTGGTAGGCCCTGTCGCTGAAATGATTGGTTTGTTAAAGTTTGCATGTCCTATTTCAACAACATAAGGGTGGGTGTGAGGGCCCAAGGACAATTCCATCTTGGAACTTTTTTTTTTGCATTATATGACCAATCAACAGTCGTTTGCCATGTTCAAAAAGTAAAACCAAATTTAAACAAATTCAAGAAATTAAACCAAAAGTAAAATGCCCTGTCATAATTTAAAACAAGAGGTATTGACGTGCTCTAAAACTACTGTATTGTTGTTTATATTTTATAAACACTACACTTGAAAGCTTGAGCCTTTCAATGAAAAAGTAACTGTCCATTGCACGAATATTTGCAACAGGGACAATTTTAGGGTTAAGAAAGTCAACTAATAACACTTCGACGCTGTCTGTCTTTATAAACACTACACTTGGAAGTTGGAGGAGGTATTGTGGCCCCGACACCAAATTTACTACCGGGGCCACTCCAATGTGCAGTACATATTTAGGTGTATCAGATATTAAACAACGGTGACAGTTGATGCCCAATTTTTTAATTATATTGTTGGCGCTGTAAAAAATTGTGTTCCGGGCACACCACACTACGCAGTCCATACCCTTTTTTGGTGGAATTCTGACCCGTGGAGGGTTTTTTAATTATATTGTGGCCTCGGTACCAAATTGTGTACCTCGGCCACCACACTACGCAGTCAAGATAGATAGATGCGTATCATAGATAAAGTACATTCAGTGTTGTGGGGCAAATTGAAAAATATTCAAAATGCACTGACATTATCAAAAACAAGAGGTTTTCACACGCTGGAACTCCAACATGTATATGATGGAGAGGATGGAGGAGCAGCCGTATGTGCAGTGTAATGCAGACCTGTTGAAGGTTTTTTATATATTTTATTGTGGTGCCCAGTGCCCACTACTCTACGCAGTCCAGATACTATTTTTGGGTGTAATTCAGACCTGTTGAAGGTTTTCTATATATTATATTGTGGTGGCCAGTGGCCAGTCCTCTACGCAGTCCAGATACTATTTTTGGGTGTAATTCAGACCTGTTGAAGGTTTTCTATATATTTTATTGTGGTGCCCAGTGCCCACTACTCTACGCAGTCCAGATACTATTTTTGAGTGTAATTCTGACCTGTTGAAGGTTTTCTATATATTTTTTATTGTGGTGCCCAGTGCCCACTACTCTACGCAGTCCAGATACTATTTTTGGGTGTAATTCAGACCTGTTGAAGGTTTTCTATATATTTTATTGTGGTGCCCAGTGCCCACTACTCTACGCAGTCCAGATACTATTTTTGGGTGTAATTCAGACCTGTTGAAGGTTTTCTATATATTTTTTATTGTGGTGCCCAGTGCCCACTACTCTACGCAGTCCAGATACTATTTTTGGGTGTAATTTAGACCTGCTGAAGGTTTTCTATATATTTTATTGTGGTGCTCAGTGCCCACTACTCTACGCAGTCCAGATACTATTTTTGGGTGTAATTCTGACCTGTTGAAGGTTTTCTATATATTATATTGTGGTGGCCAGTGGCCAGTCCTCTACGCAGTCCAGATACTATTTTTGGGTGTAATGCAGACCTGTTGAAGGTTTTCTATATATTTTTTTTATTGTGTTGCCCAGTGCCCACTACTCTACGCAGTCCAGATACTATTTTTGGGTGTAATTCAGACCTGTTGAAGGTTTTCTATATATTATATTGTGGTGGCCAGTGGCCAGTCCTCTACGCAGTCCAGATACTATTTTTGGGTGTAATTCAGACCAGTTGATGGGTTTTTAATTGTATTGTGGGGAACACTCCTCTACGCAGTCCAGAAAGATACCTCGTTGCAACGTTTTGTACTAAAAAAAAAAAAAATATTGTGAGGTGTTAGGTGTTCAGAATAGCCTTTAAATTAGTGGAAATTATTGTTATTGAATGTTATTGAGGTTAATAATAGCGTAGGAGTGAAAATAAGCCCAAAAACTTGATTTTTACACTTTTTAGTTTTTTTTCAAGAAAAATCCGAATCCAAAACCTTAAATCCGAACCAAAACGTTTCGGCAGGTGTTTTGCAAAACAAATCCGAACCCAAAACATCGAGAAAATCTGGATCCAAAACACAAAACACGAGACCTCAAAAGTCACCGGTGCACATCCCTACCTTATACCAGCTTTTGCTACAGCCAAAAACAGACTTTGGGAAGCTCCTACCCAAATACACACAATCTTCCCTGGGTTTTAAAACACACATGACAGAAATTCAGGACATAAGATACCTGCCATTTATCACTTTTCCAGTGCTTGTCACAATAGATATTCCTCATATATGACCACACCATGGTTACACACCCACTTCCTGAGGAAGGCCGGACCACTCCCTTACTATACACGGGCTATGCATGCCCAACCCATCCTTCCACCAAGCCAACTCTCTAGACAGATGAAACAGGGAGATACTAATTTTTCCTCTGCAAGTGCAATACAGAAAAGGGCATTTTGTGCTCCTGTTTCAGACTTATGACTTACATCAACCCTTTGGTGGTTCATATTTTCTTTAATTAGCAATCATGGAAGCCACCTGGCTGGTATTTTACCAGCCTGGCCAGTAAAATTGGGGCTTGGCTCCAATCCATAGATATTAATAGGGAAAATAATAATAGAGACTGGTATTATTTTTCTAGAAAAGTTGATAACAGTATTGGCAATGGATATTATATACAACATAATTGTTTCCTTAAACATATCTGTCATCTACATATCTTACAACAGTCCTAAAAGGTTACTGAGTTTTTCTGTTTTGGGTCGAATTTACTATGCAGAATAAGAAAAATAAGTCATGGGGAAGAATTAGGGAAATGAGCAGAGTATTGTTTAAGGCAGGTGTAGGCAACCTGCGGCTCTCCAGGTGTTGGGAAACTACAAGTCCCAGCATACTTTGTCAGTAAATAGCCAGCAGATAGATGGCAAGGCATGCTGGGATTTGTAGTTTCACAACACCTGGAGAGCCGCAGGTTGCCTACCCCTGGTTTAAGGGCACTCAAGTGGCTTTATGATCTGTTATTGATCCAGTGCATTAAACCCATTTGTACATGGAGGCTGTTTGTTTTTTTTGTTTTGTTTTCTTGTTTTTTTCACCAGGTAAACCTGCTTTATTACCTATTTACCTGATGAAAAACTGATCAAAACTGCACAAGCCTGTGCCCATGTACAACTGGGTTTAATGGGATCATTAATGGACAATAAAGGATCATTACCACAGCACTGAGGCGTTCATGTGCATCAGCCCTAATTAACATTTGTAAGGCTATCTGACTAATTGGAGCCTCTCACAGAAAGTACCATTTGTTTAGTTAATTAATAACACTGAGGTTTTTTTTAGTAAAGATATTACACAAAGTACAGTTAATTTATTTACTAAAAAAGACCCCAGTTCATACTTTTAAGAGAGTGGATAAATTTCAATTTGCACATTACATTAATGAATTCTATAGTGTGTCTCAATTGTAAAGGTATTGATTGTTGTTTAAATGCACATTATCACAATAAACAACTAAAGATAAGCCTATATATTACATGTATTTATTGTTGCAGTTGTATAGTTTCTTCTGTATTCACCTATTTTCAAGTTCAGCAATAGGAGCAATTTTCTTGGCAGTTATCAAATACAAGTATCATTCACACTTTAGATGATACTTTATCATCGATAGTGTGAATGTGCAATGCACCAACAGGAACTATATCATCACAAACTGCAGAAAGGCTGGACCTTTACCATTATTATTTTCAATCGCTTTAAAGAAACTTCAGATGTGCAGCTGTCACAGATGTGTTCACAATGCCACAGCAAACTTTTCTTTTGGTGACCTGGGTACTATTTACCCTCACTTCTTACTTTAGTACTCAATTTGTACGAGGTATTAATTTTAGAGGTGTGAAATAGTAGCAGAAAATGACACATTTTATTTCTTTAAATTTAAATAAACTATGGGAATGGCATAAAGTAAAGCAAGATAAAATGTTAATGGTAATTAATTGGACTTTGTTGCTGTTTTATGTGAAAAGGTAGAACAGATTTTTTTTTATGAGTAGACACTGTAGTTACTATGGCGATAGTGTCAGAACTAAAAATAGCTACAATTGGTATTTATAGACTGAAGATTGTTACAGTATGAAAACTCTCATTCACAGTTCATATTGCACTGAATTTCTGTTCCTGTGCAGGACTGAGTATGTGTGGTTTAACAGATTGCCTTAATTAATAATGAGATTCCTGAATTGAAACGTTATTGCTAAAAGTGCAATACCTAAAGGAGAACTCTAGCCCACATACTAATTACGTTACATATTATCGTTGGTGATGCCATGAATGTTGTGTAAGACACAATGAAGTTAACTGCTTACAGTATCTTTAGGCACAGAGACTGATCTCTAAACAGACCCACCTGAGCTCAATCCCATAAAGCCCCTATTAGACAGTGGTGTGGTTGCTGCCAACTCCTGTATGTTAATAATTAGCATGTAAGTGCCCAGTACATGATTAGCTGCCAGCAACTGTTATGTGAAACCAGATTTTGCTGGGTTGATATGAAAAATTTGAAATATGTTTATATGTTAAAATAAAGTAAACCCAAGTAATCATTTTTGTTAATGGAAGCCTCTGCCTAGCTACTACACTTTTTCCCTTACATTGAACATTCTGCTCTCCTTCTAATCACTGCACATTCTGCATATGAACAGTCCTCACTCTCTGCCCAATATCACAGACTTTTAAATTCCCAACACAAGTAGTTTGTAATACTTGCATACCAATGAGAACAGCTGTAATCTAAAAAGGCCACTGCAGTGTAATAGCTACTTGCTGGCTGGTAACCCAGTTAGGCTCTTTAAATTCACCCCTAGCCATTCAACTTTATGTTTTCTTGAGTGCTGTGGACTTGAGATACCTGGCGAGCAGGAGCAGAACATTGCATCCGGGGGACCCTATCAATATTTGGCCTTCATGGTGATGCGCTGCTGAAGGGGAATGGCCAAGCCCCCAGAGGGGGTGTGGTCGGCTGGCTTAGACTCATGGGCTGCCACTATAAGGGACAGAAGGGAAGAAAAATAACTGCCCTGGTCACCGCATAGAAATGATTCTTCTTTCCTTCTGGCAATTTGTCAGATGAAAGGAAGAATCACTTGGGTGACTGGGATAATGATTCTTCTTTCCTTCTGACATAATGCACGGGGGATGCATGGCAGGATGGGGTGGGGGTAGGGTAGTGGCAAACGCAGGCTTTCATGAGCGTGGGGTACATTTAAGCCAGTGTGAGGTCACACTTTCAAGCCCTTTCTATTCATTTTAAATGCATGGGCAATGCTGTGTGCACTACTGTTAGGTTTGTAAAGTGTGTGTTAAGTGTGAACCAGGACATACCACACAGCTGTTCTTGCAGTGAGGACAAAGTACAGACTGAGCAAACAAGTTATGCAAAATTGGGACTCCCCCACCAAAATCAGGATAGTTGTCAGACTGTCTTACTCTCTCCTACCTGTTCTTGCAGTTTTCACAACCTGCATCTGCCCCTGTTGCTGCTTTTCTGTTTCCTGGAATGTTGGGGCCTGTTTGGAAAAAGTATAGGTACATGAAAATATGTTAAGTCTAGAAATTAGTGAATCCACCAGCCTCTCTACTACAAACCAGCCAGGTGTAAAATCAATTGCACCCACATGATATATTATTACATTAATACATTACACAGTATACATTATATTCAAATTTATATCATTAGTATTCACATTTAGTAAACAGCCCTCCTTCTCCCCAAACTCAACTCCACATTCAATTTTTAGACCCCTAACCACCTAGCATAAATATAGTCCCAAATCCATCAATTAAACTAATAGGCACTACTATGATCCTTTATTAAATTAAATACAGCCCCCATCAAATAAACTGCACCCACCATCACTCCAACAATACATAAATATTTCCCACCTACTGACTCGCCCTCACCTTTAAATTAAATTAAAAATAATAGCCCATGCACTCCCAGGCACATTGCATAGAGTTCTCTATCCACCACACTTACCTTCTACTATATAATATACACCCCCATCCTCATATGATTTCTCTAATCTTCTCTCCCCACTCCAGTTCTCTCCACAAAGCCCCTTGCCCGCAGTCCTCTCCACCACACCCGCTGAGTTTTTCTTCTCCAAGGTTCTCTCCACTCTTCCCCAATTTCTCTCCATCGCCCCCCCCCCCCCCCCAGTTCTCTCCACCCCTGCATTAGATACTTTAGTGTCTCCTTATCTATGTTTGTTGTTACTAGTGGCTATGTTTTTATTTTTTTTATTGGTTTTTTTCCCGTTTAAAATAAACTTAGTGGTAGAATTCAAAATTTAGAACAAGAATAGAATAGCAAAGTGGCGCCGGAGACTTGCGCGTTGAGGCTCTGGGTAGATGTCCGGCCTGAAACATTTGCTTATTATCGCTTACAGTGTGTGCATTGCATGTGATTTGCAATCTCAGATCAAGACACTGAGCTGAACTGCAGTAATATTAAAGAGTGCCACCTTAGGCTTCCTTATTTGGGCTCAAGCACTTTAAGGTATTTAATACTGGTTAGATAAAAAATACTTTTAGGGAATACCCAAAACCAGATGGACTGTTGGTGTACATTTTCAGAGAGGTAATGTTTCTTGTAAATATTACACAGTCCCATTTCCTTTATGTTGTGATTTACACCATACTTACTTACTTCTCTGCACCCCCACCGATCTCCCCACCACCAAGCTTCTCAACAGCTCCCCACCTCTGCTCTCTCCACTCCCTGCATTACTTTACTTACCTAAGGGCTCTTCCCTGCTCTAGGTTTCTTCCTCGGCTGCTCCTCTACTGACACTGTTGAGGTCAGTCATTAGGTTGCAGTTGATCATCACGGATAGTAGCCACCATTGTTCACTGGTCTTAAATTTAAGACAAGATTTTATGTGCCAAGCTTCTTCTATCAGCTACAAAGCGTGCAGAAAGGGGCAAACTCTGTACCATGTAAAATGCTTTTATTTCAAAAACACCTTTCAATTGGATTTGATTCACTGATAATAGTTCAGCTACAGTATTTTTTTTTCATTAAATATCATTTTACTTTATGACTGTTTTATATAATAAGACAAAATAGTACGGTAAGAGTACACTTACCAGGATTCTACACTTAATGCTCACCCATTTATTTAGATACCAGATATGTGTAGTTACAGAACGATAGTGAAAGCAATGTGTTTTGTTCACTTTTTCTTTTAAGCCTTTTTACGTTTTTTTTTATTAGTCCATGACCTGCAACTTAGGCAAGAATATTGAGCAAATGAAAGCTTTACTTTATTTGTATTACAGCTTCTTTGTTTGTTCTAGCAGTTAAAGCTAATATAAACTTTTTTTTTAAACCTGTTGTAAGCCTTTCTATGACTGCCTGATGAATTCATTGAACTAAGTGGGGAAAGAATATATAGGGACAATATACAGGCTTCCCCTGGTTCTTTCTCACTGTGGGCTTTATGTTGGGAAATATTTGCTTCTATACAGAACAAAGCTCATTTACTAACATTGTATTTAGGTGCAAAATTTGCACTGAATCAAAGCAACCAACCAGCAATTAGCTGTTATTTGTCTAGCAAGTTACACAGTGAAGGTGTCTGATTGGTTGCTGGGCATCAGTGCAAATTCTGTTCCTAAATGCATTGTTAATAAATGACCCCTAATGTTTGGAGATAATCCATTTTTCTGACATTGTTCCTTATAGAAGTGCATGTGCAACATGTGTGGTATGTCTTGTGTACAGTATAACGTGTAATGTGCAGTGTGCTGAGCAGTGGCGGATCCAAGGGGGGGGGGGGGGGGGGCGATCGGGGCGATCGCCCCCCCCCCCCCCCCTTCCCCCCCTTAGCAGGGGCTTGCTGCTGACGGCTGCACACTGTGCAGGTCCGTTCAGCATTGACAGTGTGCTGCCCGGCTGCTCTGATTGTGTTTTAATCGCCCCGGGTAGAGCAGTTGCCTAGATCCGCCCCTGGTGCTGAGCATGTGTATTGTGCAGTATAGTGTGTGGACAGTGCAGAGCAGCTTGTGTACTGTGCAGCATAGTGTGTGTAGTTTGTAGACAGTGTAGTATGTGTACTACTTTTGCAGAGTACTATGTGTAATGTGCAGACTAGTATATGTTATGTAAGGAGCAGTAGGTGTAGCTGTGCTGTATGTGTAATTTGCAGAGTAGTAAGTGTAATTTGTGCAACAAAGTGTGTAGCAATATATGTCGTGTGGATATTTGTATGTGTAGTATAGCACATGTAGTGTAGTTTTAGAAAGCTATTTGTACCATGTTTAAAACAGTATGTGCAGTTTGTGTAGTGCACTATATGTTTTGTGTTGCTAGCTGTATAAACAGTACAAAGGTAAATAGTAAAACACATAAGCACACAGATTTAGGGCAAATAACATCAAGGTTCTTTTCCTTAAAGGTTTCTTTGTGAGGTGCCCTGGGATTCTCTTACATAGCATTATTCACCCTTGTCTGTGGGCATTAACATTTGTAAGCCAATTACTGTTTGCTTTGGTTATACACCCAATATGTAATATCAAAGCAGTCATTGATATATAAATACTAAGGGCCTGATTCATTAAGGATCATTAATATCAACTTTAAATTTCAGTGTACAAATAAGCTATCGAGTATTTGTGTGCTGCATGAAAAAACAGTCAGTATTTAAATTATGTGCAAAACAGAACACTAATTTGCACCCCTTGCATTGTAACATGGTTTTGTCCAGGAGACTGAAATAAGAAGTTTCATTTTGTAAAACTAGGAGTGAGATTTTACAGTGACTAAGGCAGACAGAGCTGGAGAAATGCTTAGAACAGGTATGTGTCCTGTGATGTTCCTGGGTGTATGAGTACATGATGGGTATTCTAAAGCATAGTTGCCCACACTTTCAGAGAGACTCCAAATTCGGGGTAGGTCTCCCGGGAGAACAGGCCCTTTTCCTGCATTCTGGCTACTTCTTAGTGAACGCGATTCTTGGTGAATCATGTAATTTTGCCCCTCCACTCCTTCGCGGTCAAATGACACTTTCATGGGGGCAGGGCCAAAATGATGCCAATTGCCATGCCCTGCCATCATCAGACCCCACCTCCCCCCTGGGCTTTCCTGGAGGGGAACATGAAAATGTAGGTAAGTGTTTTAGAAGTATGTTATATGTAAGTATGTGTGAAACTTGGGAATTTGTGTGGCAGGTTTACTTTATAGAATGTAAATATTAGACACAGGCACTATTGCCATGCAGACACATGTGTATGAAACATGCCCAGGTTAATATAGTTTTGTTGTTCTTTTCGTTTTAGCTTGTAGGCTTCAAAGATGTAAATCTTGAATTAAGAGCACATGTGGCCTTTTTAGAAGGGCAACTGCAAGAACTCCAAATCAAGCCGTCACCAATCACATTATGCAGCAAGTCTATAGAAAGCAAGAACCAGGTAAGTTTTGCAACCATTATTTGTTTAAAAAGCTTAGCCTGCAAAACTTGGCTAGTGTTCCTCAAATTAAGAACACCAGGATGTCAAGAGGAGTAAACAAAAAATCTTGCTATTAATAAGGCAGTCATGCCAATTTTGTGCTAAGATGAGGATACAAGATTTAATCAGTATTGCAAAAATAAATATTTGCCATACCTAAGGCTGTTTTCGTCCTGCTTCCTGCTAATGATTCTCATGCAAACTCTAAATAAAGAAGTTATTGTAATTATAATTTATAGCAACGTTTCCTTACCTCTGGCACACACCTCTGAGGCTATGTGTTAAAAACGCAGGGGCTTTTAATACCCGTCTCAGTTCATTTAACATAAAAAGCATTGCTTTATGCTATTTCTTTCAGTAAAAATAAATAAATTCAGTTTTAGAGGTATTACCATTAAAATATTACAGGCCCACCCCTTTTCCGTATGACAGAATGGTGGCGGGACATTGCAGGGAGGTGAAAGTTTGCTTTTAAAATCGGGCAAATAGCTTTACACATTTTATATTATGAAATGAAGGTGTCCATATCACATGTGGGAAATTGTTGACTCATGAATCAAAGAACAGGCAGACATATAAAACATTGTCTGTCCATCAGTTTCATTTCTTAATTACCCCTTCATTGATAAACAATTGAGGAATTAAATGATAGAAATTTAAATTATGGTTTATAATAGGAAGGGGCATAAAAAGAAATTACTGGGCTCCATAGCATGAATTTCATGGGACTCTTGTTATAATTAATACAGTCCAGCAAGACCTGGCACATTCCAAAATAATGCTTGTACACTGCTATGAGCTACAGTATTGACATCTTTACCACCCTCACAGGTACCTGAATTATATATGTATTACTTTTATTGGAAATAGTATTTTTTTATGTGTAGCATTGCTGAATCTGTCTGCTGCTATAATAAATCCCAAACCACTACAAGTCTATCTGCCATGTACAAATGGCAGGCTAGATTTCAGTGCAGCCTGAGCCACCTTTTAAAGAGGGTTGATTAAAGAGGTGCCCAATCTGTGGGTTGGAGTTTCAATTGGGATCCCAAAATTTGTTTTTGGGGCTCCTTGGTTGTCTTATGGGCAAATCACTCTATTGACCCCTTTTGGGGTCCCAGAACAATGGCAAAGAGATACTAGGGGTCCCAAATAAAAAAAAAATGGTTGATCAATATGTTGGCAAATCGTTGTTTGCCCAACTGCTGGCAGTTTGGTCTTCGCCCACCTGCTGGAACCAGGCTGTGACAATTCTCTGTTTACAGCACTCATTTAGTACATAGTACACTATCCTGCAGGGAAGCTTTGTGATGTGTCTAACGCCCTGTTAAAGCGAGGGCCAAATACAAGGTCTTGTCTAGCCTTTTAACTAGTGTTGCTTGTTAATGCCCATGGTTACAATAGATGGAATAGGATGTCTTTCATGTTTTGAGTAGCTGCAAAGCGAACAGCATGGCAAGTGGTGAATGGAACCATGTGCCACATCTCCTATTGTTCATCAGTATATAACTATTGGATTTGGTCTACTTTGTCTACAATGGAACTTTTCATAGAGAATGCTAGATGTGAAACCATGAAAGATTGATTGTCTGAACCATGGCCTATATATCTGAGCATAAATCTCTGACCTACACAGTATGTCTGGAATGTTTCCTAATTTACTTGCTCTAAATTAGTATAACCTTGTAAGGTCAGAAACAATGAGCTAGCTCTTTAGAAAATAACATTTCATCAAATACTAATAAGAGTTTCCATTTGTGATGTTATCAATACAGCAGAAGCTGTGAAGTATGTAATACAGCCAAAGCCTGAAGTTCACTGGTCTGGGGCACCAAGTAAACTATTGACAAAAATACGTGAACATCATGAGATGCTGTAGCAGAGGATCTGGTTATGCAATTGGTTAATCGACTGAACAGAGGCTCTGCTGTTGTGCACACAGATGTAGTCTAGTTTGATTATCATTGACAACCCTGTTCATTATATATTTTAAATCTCATTGGAACAAATTTTTCCAAATCTTCATTAAATTTATAGAGCCCCAGCAGATTCCATAGCCCTTATCTTTATGATCTCCTGACTATAAATCTAAATTTATGTACGTCTAATATAATTAATGTTTATTTAAATTTTATTAAATTGAAAATCCACCCAAAAATAAGTTAGTAGAAATTAATATTGGTCATTATTATCAGTGCAGCGCGACTCTCTACAGGGCAATGCTTCTGCTGCTACTATTGCCAACAGCAGCATAGCAAGTTTAGTGAGACATTCTGTGATGTTGCCCATTAAGCATCATGGTGTTTAACTGAACCTGCTCTCTGGGAAAGCCTCAGTATCTCTCAATCACTATGCGTTACTTTTAAGATGGTATGTTCCAAGCAAATCGCGTAACATGTTCCCAGATGTGTTTGACCGCTGCTGGTGAAGCTGTCGGTAGAAGGGCTCCTTTCTTCATGTTTAGTGGAGTTTTCCTAAATTACAGCTCCTTTTGTTGCCCATTTCAGAGGTTCCAAAACATTAAAAACCGTCTCATTAGGCCATTTACAGCTCTGTTACTCCGCTGATCAGCATGGAGGAACCCACATCCTCCTTCGCTTTCCTGGTTATAAAATGTATTTGGCAAACATCAGATAGAATACATGACTAGTACTTTGAATATCTCCTCTTGGGTTTCCTTCAATAACCCTACAATTCCTTCCTTCTAATTTGTATTAATCAAATGTGGAATCATATTTTCATATAATATTATAGGACATAGTTAGCAGCCTCAGAGTGGATTACACGTTCCTTCCCAGGTTTCCCTCCCTTCTCTTTCCCTTCATATTCGCCTCCAGTTCCCCACCTGATAACCCCCCATTCCAGTCCTTTTATTCTATTAAAAAATATTGGCATATGTTACTCAGCCATCTATGTGAGTTTACTTATTGAGATAACTTATTTCTACTGCATTGTTTGTTTTACCAATATTCAGATGAAATGATAGTACGCAATGGTTGTTCCCAATACTTCTTTATATATTATTGTTTTTTGATTGTGTAAATCACTGCTTAGTGTATTTTCTAATTGATTATGTTGTTTTTTATGCCTTTTAATATGACTAAAAAAATATTTTCTTAGACTTAAGCCTAAATATTTATATGTAATATTGAGTCTTTTCTATATACATATTTCTTTTATGTAATGAAAGATGGACATAATAGATATGGAATGTTTGTATCTTCATACTAATCAGCCTATGTTAAATGCTAAAAGCTTGTATTTCTCTTTTACTTGCAGCATACTCAGATGTTGGAAGCTGAAGAGAAACAGTCACACGAAGAGCTTGAAGCATTGGTGCGTTATCCTATGTTTTTATAAATAGAGCACAGTGTGTTTTTTTTATAGTGTATTGATTGCCTAGACACAGAGGCTCAGTGATTTCAAGAATGCAAACTAGCAATTAAATAGGTACCAGTGACATCACTGAGTGACATTTCACTGGTTCCTACTCAGTTGATGTGCTGCAGTCTTAAGAATAATATTGGTTAGTCCATACAATGGCTGTGTGAAATCTCATGGTTGTACTGGTCTTTAAAACTAGGTCCAATGGCACACCTACTCTATACTTTCCACAGAACATGCTCAATCTGCCCAACAACTCTCATCAACCAGTGTAAGCTTCTCTGCCCCAAACACTGCCATCTTCCTCTATAATCCTATGTTCTTTGGTGGAAATCTAGGCGACCAATCAAGACTTACAGAGCTATCAAAGAGAATTTTGCATTGATCCTTGACTGTTTTGTGCTTTATGATATATCTCTACTATGTGTCTGGGCAGGGTACACATTTTATAAGTTCTCTGTATACTTTTACTTTAAAAATGCTAATCATGTTTGACCATGGAAAGGATTGGAAAAGGACAATTACATTTCTAAATCTTAGTCTTTCCAAGCCTAGGCTGGTATTGGCAAAATCATGGAGTCCTTCTAAAATGGCCACAACTAGGCTATGCCAGCCAGAGCTGGTAGCACAATAGTAGGGAAACCCTACAGCTTGGGATGCCTCTGCTATAATACCAACCAGCCCTATGCCAGTCAGCATAGTTCTGAATTTCCTAGAGGGATTGGCCTGCAAAAAAAAAATGTGGTTCCCCCCCATGCCTGGTGGATGTGAGGTAAAAAGTAAAAAAAAATAGTTATCACGGGGCAGCTTGAGGTACATATTTATAGTATGTACTGCTGATGGCGGGTTTAAAAAGTGGAGATGTTGCCTATAGCAACCAATGAGATTCTAGATTTTGTCGAATGTACTAAATAAATGATAACTAGAATCTGATTGGTTACTATAGGCAACATCTCCACTTTTCAAACCCACCAGAAACTCTCAGCTTGATAAAGATACTCCCATAAGAGTCTTTGCAGAGCAGAAATAGGGACAGCCTCCATCATACAGGGGACGGAACCCATCTTATAGGTTGCAGGTAACTCTCTAACTTGTTAGATGTCCAAAAGTGGAGCTTTTTAATGCAATAGAAACCAGTCCAAAACCATGCTCCTCTTGTATTTTAAATAGAATAATTATCTTGTTGCCAAAGCACATACTAGTTTACTTATATATTGTTGCTTATATATTATTACTTGTTTATAGTTTACTTATTATATATTTACATGCAGTTAACTTACATATTAATTGTACTTAAAAAAGTGATGTTTAAGTGTACAGCAATCACATGAATCATACTTTTATCAAGGTATACAGCAGCATATGCTTGACCTGTTTCTATTTTAAAATGAATTGCCCTTTTACTTTTTCTGTGCACCTGACATTTGATGAAATACAACTGCATATTGACATCTCTAGATCTCTACTTCTGTAGAACTTGTGTATTGCCAAGTTGGCTTGCCAGAAAATGATTACACTCTAGAGTCTAGACTGTAAAATAAGTCTTGAAAAAATAGTTATCTCTATAGGGTGGTTAACAGTGCTGATTAGGTTGTCTTCTGCATTTAATCAATTAGTTAGACTGGATTGTTTTAGGTGATCTTGTGCAGAGCAGACCTACTTTTGTTCATGAACTACAGGAACTCATTCATGTTATCTGAACACTGATGTGTTCCATAGTATTTTCAAAGTGGATGTCACTATTGAAATATATTATTACTATTGTTATTGATAATTAGTAAGGTGTCAAAGTGCTCCACAGCACAGTATAGTGGGGAAAACAGGGGACACATAAACCTGACAAATACAAGGTATAAAATATAAATGCAGACATGAAAATCAAGGGTAGGAAGGCATTCAATGCATTTACACCATAATATCAAAGTGTAGGATAATGGTGTAAGAGAGAAGGTGTACAGGGTAATAGGGTTAAGATCCTGTAAGAGAAAAAAATTGCATATAGCTAATTTATTCCAAACTTTGCAGCTAGAGTAATCTAAACACAGGACCAGCCTGAAAGCCAGTAAGTGTGAGCCTTTGTTTGGGAAGTTTACATATAGCAGGTGCTCTGTTTTGTTTACTCTGAACCATCTTACGTCATTGGCCAGTGTTAGTGTTAGCTATGTTTCTAGTTTCCATGATTTAAAACATTTTTTCTTCTAAAACAATGTGTTTGCTTGTACTAAGCTAAAGTTACCATTAACGATGATACCAGAACTGTGAAGGTAAATAGTGTCACAGAGGCAGGATAATCTTCTCTTGACATATAATTTTACTGTACACACATGCCAGTTTTTGCAATCTTCAGATGAGCCTTCTTCCTTGTACTTTGGCTATAACAGCCCATTTTGTGCAGAGAGTATTAGACCTTGTATCCTGATAATGCCAGCCTGCCATAGCAGTTTATTCCTGGTGTAGAAACTTTGAGTGTTCTTATAAAGCCAATAAGCTGTTCCTATGGCTGTCCCTGTCCAAATATTTTATAGAACTTTTAACATATTCACAGATGAAGTTTATTACAACTAAGCAGTGCAGTTTAACAGAGCGCAAAAGACTTTGGGCTAGATTTACTAAACTGTGGGTTTGAAAAAGTGGAGATGTTGCCCATAGCAACCAATCTATTAACTATTAAAAGTTACATTTAATGAGGAGGAGGAATTCACCTATTATACACTGCTTCCTGTAGAGCAGTTTTCAGAGCTATCTCCCATTTGGTTTATTGTGATATTTTCTTACCATGATATCAGTGAATCCTTTGCCTGCCTGTATGGAAATTGCTTGGCTATTGGTTGTGCACTTCAGCTTGATTTATTTCCTTAAAAATACTCTTTTATTTTTTATTATATAGCTTAAATTAACCATGCAGTGCTCCTGTTGTCTAAAGTTGCATGTACTGTAAATATGAATAAGTACTATTATTGGGTATACAATCCACACGTACCTATTCTGAGATGATGTGCAAGGTAAAATTAAATGTGCACGTGCATTTCACAGATGAGTGCTCATATTTTAATTCAATTTTATCTACTTAATATACTCAGTAGTTGGGTCAAAAAAACATAATAAGTATTTAGGTCAGGACAGAAATACTTATTTAGTTGTATGCAAAAATAATACACATAAATCCAAGGGAAAATAATATTTTTATATATTTTTTTTTAATTATATTTCTGTCAAAGAATAATTTACAGCTAACTCACACTGTGCCCCTTCATCCACACACTGTGCCCTCCTTCATCTCCACACAAACTGTGCCCTACTTAATCTCCACATACTCTGTGCCCTCCTTCATCTCCACACACTCTGTGCCCTCCTTCATCTCCACACACTCTGTGCCCTCCTTCAGATCCACACACTCTGTGCCCTCCTTCAGATCCACACAATCTGTGCCCTCCTTCATCTCCACATACTCTGTGCCCTCCTTTATCTCCATACACTCTGTGCCCGCCTTCAGATCCACACACTCTGTGCCCTCCTTCAGATCCACACACTCTGTGCCCTCCTTCATCTCCACATACTCTTTGCCCTCTTTCATCTCCACACACTCTGTGCCCTCCTTCATCTCCACATACTCTGTGCCCTCCTTCATATCCACACACTCTGTGCCCTCCTTCATATCCACATACTCTGTGCCCTCCTTCATCTCCACACACTCTATGCCCTCCTTCATATCCACACACTCTGTGCCCTCCTTCATATCCACACACTCTGTGCCCTCCTTCATATCCACTTACTCTGCCCCCTCTGCATCCACTCAATCTGCCCCCTGTGCATCCTCTCACTATGCATCCCCTCACTCTGTCCCCTCTGCATTCCGGGGGCCAGGAAGAGGAAAAAAACAACAGCAACAAAAAAAAACTTACCAAAACGGCGGCACCCGGGACCCAGCATCCTCCTCTCTCCTGCCGCTTGTCGCCGAATGTCGGGCGTGATGATGTCACGCCCAACATTCAGTGAGAAGCGAGGAGGCAGGACGATGATGGGTCCTGGGTGCCGCCGGATTGATAAGTTGTTTTTTTTTGTTTGTTTTTTCTCTTCCGGGCCGCGGCAGCCCTGTGACAGCGCCGCAGCACCTCTGGGAGCCTCGGTGCACACTTGGGAACCGCTTTTTAATTAGGCATTAAAGTTGTTGCAATTCTTCCTTTCTATGCAGTGGAACTTTCATTGGTTGTGAGCTGCTCACAAGAAATCTCAGACAGCAGCTTTGGGGGGCAGTAAAGTGTAGGGAACTGATTGAAAAAGGAAATATTTTTTGCTGTAAAATTAATGTTTTCTGTCTATTTGGTGCATCTAAAAAGGAATAAAGTTACAATGCACCATACACTAATACAAATGTCTAATTGTGTAAATATTAGTGAGAAGGGGCACCTTTTCAGTTGCTGTCTTGGAGCAGGATAGTTAGGTACAAGCCTGTAGAATAAGTGCTGCACCTATATATGAGGATCACCTATTAAAACAATGTGTTTTATAAATATATGGTATATCCCTAATCCAAAGTTAAATATTTTGTTGTTAGTTTTCTAAATTGTAAAAAATGCAGTGAGTGTAGCTGTATTAAGACTGTATGTGACCAATTCAGAAATTCACTTGGCCTCATAAAATGATCTCATAGTGATGTGTTCACCTAATTACATCCATAAATAAATAGCATGGGGTAATGACCTCTGACCAGTTTGGGTGCTTTGTATCTTTTTTTAGTCTACTAAGTGACAGGCATCCTCATTCCATATTTTTTTTAAAGTGAGCTGATCATCAGGTGCTCTGGTGTGTTTTTTTTATGATATAATACATAAGGCCTCATGCACCCAGGGAAAGAGCGTTTTATCCTGCATGCTCTGCTCTCTCACTGGCAGACTTCCTCCAGCCCACACACAGCATTTGAGCTGTGACATGTAGAAGAAGCTGGCCTGGGAGTGAGCATAGTGCAGTCAGCTGTCAGAATAGATTGGGCTTTCAGTTCCTTGGCTCATGCATAAACCAGCAAGCTGGCTCACACAAGCTCAGAACAACGGAGGCTGGCCCTGCAAGGCAGTACATTACTATTACTGTTCCCAGCCAATATCGCCGGGGAAACTGAGTAACTCTTAGCTACCTAGGCGATTTATTTATTTATTTTAGAAATGTGGGCAATAAGTAACTTATTGCAGCAATAAAAAAAGAATACTTATTGCCATGATGGGGGAATATTCACAAATATTTCCCTTAACGTATTAGTCAGAACCATCCGTTTAAGGAATATATTTCTGAAGTAGGTCATAATGATAACAAATGGTAAAGAGGACAACTTATACTAGCTGTAGTGAAATTGTGAATTATCTTTCCAACAATCAAATGTATATAATTGCTGCTTTAATCTTCATTGCTACCAGTGGGCCAGTTAATGGAGGTATCCCATACAGCCTATTCTTCTACTGTTTTGATAGTAAAACTATCAATTTCCATTCGCTTCCATTCCCATTGCATTTACCATACAGCCACTTCTAAATTTCTACTTTAACCACTGATTGCTACTAAATATACATTCTCATCACCTTTTTAAACTTTATCATGATACATATAAAACAGTGCCTTAAAAACAGATCTATCACTTGTGTAATTGGAAGTTTTGAGCTTACATGAAGTTTTCTGTTTATTCCAATACAGGTTAATTTGTATACTGTTCGTAAATTACAATTCTGTATTGTTTTAGGACACAATTGTTCCATTTATTTTCTATTTTTGCACTGAGAATTCTTTTCATATTTGTCCCTGGTGACATAGATTCCAGATTCCCAATATCAAAATTCCACAATTTATTACCAAGTAGTACTTGCTGTGCAGTTTGAGATACACTGTAACATTCTCTGGACAGTTTATCACTGATAAGCCCTGTAATAAAATAGTGTGGATATGTGACAGTACTGGTAATACTAAACAGATGTGAATCCATTCAATTTCTCTGGTGAATCAGACATTAAGATGGGCTCCTCTCGCTTCTCGGAAAATTAGATTATAACATTATTAGTTAAAACTATTTAAGTCAAACCAGTACATATGTCAAAGACATGACTCCCTAACCTTTTTCTTCAGCATGGATGACCATTCTTAATGTCTTTCATCTAATTAATCTCTGGGGAAACAACTGCATCTAGATATTATTTCCCAAGTATAAGCATGTGCAGACCAGCAATAACATTGAAAGCGTTTTCAAAGCAAATAATGACATCATCATCATCACCATTTATTTATATAGCGCCACTAATTCCACAGTGCTGTACAGAGAACTCATTCACATCAGTCCCTCCCCCATTGGAGCTTACACTCTAAATTTCCTAACACACACACTGATAGCAGCCAATTAACCTACTAGTATGTTTTTTTGGATTGTGGAATGGAAACCGGAGCACCCGAAGGATACCCAATGACATAAGTTCTATTTATCAAAAACTGAAACTAGACAGTGTAAACAATTGGGTTTACAAAGTGTCTACATAAGAAATGATATAAGTTCTATTTACAAAGGGTGTATAGCCAAGTAATGCTCAACCGGCTGTCAGAGGGCTCAATGATGCCCGCTGAGCCTTTACCTGCAGCTCCCCTCTGCTTGATATTCTGTCAGTTTCTTATCTCTGCTTTATGCCTGTCAGCTCCAGTTCTTCTTCTCTCCTTTATGTCCCACTGAACTTCACCCGATGGGACATAGTGGTAGTTTAATTTTCTTCTTACTAATTTTGTCTTGTGTGTGTGCCTGTGCTAGGGCATTTAGATTGTAAAAGAGATGGACTGATGTGAATGGATAAGCATTCTCTAATTATATAGCACTGTGGAATCTGTTGAAGTTAAATAAATAAATAAAGGAAGATAATAAGTGTAAGGTATTCCAATAATCATTTGTGTTTTCGATTATGAGTATAATTACACTTTACAGTTAGGACAGTTGCACATGAAGACTTTTGACCCATACAATGTTTCATATGTGAAAGTGGTTCCCTGCACACAAGAGACAAGAGCTGCCAAGGTGCTGCGCGAACGGTAACCACTATACAATGAAAAAGCGACCTCTACTGATCTTCGTACTACCATATATGTCCGTTACATATTTGAGGATTGTTACTAAACACAACAAAATTATCTGTTGATCCTATTGGCTACCGACAAGATATATTTTACTGATCTTTCCGCTTTTCATGAAATAGCTGCATTTATGGCTCATTTGTCCTTTTTAAGCAAGTTTTGATATATATTTTGCTGACATTTGTGCGTGCTGAAACATACTGGTAGAGATGAGCAAATGTTTTCAAACCTTGAACAACATACTTGCCTCATTCTGTATTTGGCCACAAACTTTTGCGCATTTCCCCTGCAGGATTCGTCCTGAATTGCACTAATTCCTACCCCATCCACACCCCACACCCAAATGGAATGACTTAAGTTGTTCCAGCTCCATTCATAGAGTATAAATACCACATTATGCTTATTTACAGGTACAGTGTGAATAATATTCTGAAGCAAGGTGAAGTAAAAGTGGAGCTCGTAGATTGAATTGCTGGATCTCTGCACCTGTCAGGCCCTGGACTCGCTGCCACTCAGTCGGGGTCCGGCGCTCCCATCTACCTCTTGCACCCGCTCTCCTCTTCTTATTGGGTCCCCTGCGGCTCGTGCTGGCAGGTGTCATCTTGCCGGTCTGAACTGAGCACACCTGGTCTTTTCAAAGCTTCATGCATTCACTTGATTGGCTGATTGCCTGTCAGCCCTGTCTATTTAGAGCACCTGCCTCCTTACCTGGGTGCCAGATCTTCAGGTCTCCTCACCTGTCTAGACGTTTTCAAGTCCGGCTCCAGTTCTCTTACAGTTCTCTTGATGCAGAGTGTTACTGCTGTTGTCTCTGCTCCCTGCTCTCCAATGCTACAGTTCACTATCCTGTTGCAGAGGCTTTACGACCAGTCCCTGCATCCTGCTTTTAGATGCTATCCTTCTCCATCCTCCAGCAGAGTGTTACTACATGTGTCACACCAACCAGCAGATTTTCGCACCTCCTCGTGATACTGACTCCAGGGGCTTCCCAGCTCCCCCGGACCTCTGTGCCTAATCTACCTGCAGATCATCGCTCTACCAGACACTCTCACATCTCTTCCCAGTTTTTCCTATCAGTCCTGCTCTAGTTACCTGGTTCTCCTCTCGATCTTGCTTGTAGCCCTCCTTGAGAACCGCAACCTGGGGTTAGGGAGCCGCGATCATCTAATGAAAATATAAAAAACAATTGAAAATACATGTAATAAATCCTCACCAAACCACCATAAGAAAATGTGAAGTAGATGTAAATAAGGTAATGTAAGGTAAAATGATCCAACATGGTAACAACAGGTACAACAGCAAAGTGTAATTATAAACTAGGTCCATAAAGTGAAAAAAGCATTTAAATCATAATGAAGTTTGCAATTATGTATTTCAGTAATGGCAAAAAAAATAATATGAAAAATACAACTTAGTCAAATGGCCCAAAGTAAAAGAATATATGTGAATACATGCAAAGTGCGGTTATCATTAAATAAAAACATTTTTAAAAGGAACTCAATGTAAAGATACAACAGGATAATGATGAAATCATTCCCAGTGGTAAAAAAGAACCAAGGTTGTATGAATGTGTAGTAACTGAAGTAATTGTCAGATTAGTGAACCCACGGTTAATGTCAACAGGAAAGCACAACCTGAAGCCCAACACATCAGCATCATTACATTTATTGTTATATATTTATAATTGTTTTTGTATTTCTTTGGTTGATCAAGTTATATACCAGAGACATAAAAACATTTTCTATATTACTATTATATATTGTATTATTTGTTTGCTTTAATCAGCCTTAATATGTAAACCCTAGCAATGGCAGTATTTTCATCACTTTCTTTCTAAGCCCTAGGCATCTAGAGCCTCATATATAGCTAGAGCGTAGTGGCCTCAATCACTCAAACGTTTGTCAATCCAATATTCAGCATATTTCTGTGGAACACAATTCTGTATATACAAATATACATTGTACAGTACAAATTACAGCATTGGGTAGAACTTGCTGCTACACAATAATTATATGTTATTTTATTTATAATATTACAGGACCTAATTGAAGAGAAAAAACATGGATTAATACAGTGGCTCTGAGTAGACAATAACAGACCTATCAAATTGCATTTTTAGGACTTAGTATAAGTGATTCCCACTGTAATGAGGTCCCATATGTTTAATGAAATCCAAAGTAGCCCATTAACTATTAATTACTGCCATCTGTCTTTGGAATAGAATCACACTAAAAATTGGAATAAAATATCCACCCCTGTGTGAAATAACAAGAATTATTTCAAGCAAATGAACCTGTCATCTTGCATTATAATTTTCTATATAGATTCAATATATGATCAGTTTGCAAACGCTGTATAGTGACTTTGTAGGGTGGACTTGGGTCTTGTATTTACAATTCATTTTCAGGCCAAGGGTGCCCAATGATTATGTACAAGTATAAAAAATCTCACTAACTGGCACTAATCATAAGGGTTCCTCCGATATATTCAAAACTTTGCAGGTATGTGATTGTACTATATCAGCATGCTTCCCATAGTGTAAATTGTGTTTTCGGTGCAGAAGGTGCAAATATGCAGGGTTTATGCTTGGGCATAGTATGAGCTATAAGTGAGGCTTAATATGTACATATTTTTATCACACAGGGAATGTAACTCGTTTCTAATACCTGTCATATGCCTAGGAAGGCTTTCATATGATTCCTATACCTTTTATATTAAAATGACAATTTATTCCTTTTATTCAGATACCCATCATATACTGTACTGTGCTTTTGCTTCCTAAAGCCAGATAGCAGACTCTTGACAGCCATATATGTACATTGAATGTTATAATGTGCTTGTAATTTGAAATGGGACACTTTTTGTAAAGGTTTTCTTGAAAAATAACCTGTTTTCTAAAGATCCTTCAGATGGCGGGCTCTAATTATTAAAGAAAGAATGTTTCCGCCAGAGATAGCGCTTCTCCCTATTTATCAAGGGCTCCGGTGATAGCAGCATGGGGAAACCTATTTAACAAGCTTTAACATGTACTACAGCAATCCTTCTTCTGCTATCTCAGGGTGGTGATAGCAGAAAATATTCAATGAAAAAATGAGTTTATAGTCAAATAAACCATATTTTCAACAGTGGCTAATATTGAAATAATTTTTTATTTTTTTTATTTATTTAAAAAAAAGTTTTTAATTAGTGGAACTAAAAGCCCAAGATATTGCACATGCATGAACTGGCTAGCTGTGTACAGATCCTCCCCCACACCCGTCTCTCCCCCCTCCGCTCTATACTCTATGCGGCCGCAAGACTCATCTTCCTCTCACGCCGCTCCTCCTCTGCCTCCCCTCTCTGCCTTCCCTTCCTCTACAGAATCCTTTTCAAACTCCTCACCACCACTTACAAGGCTCTCTCCAACTCTACTGCCCCTTATATCTTTAACCCCCTCTCCATTCACACTCCTGCCTGCTCCCTGCGCTCGGCCAACGACCGCCGCCTCTCCTCCACCCTTATCACCTCTTCCCACTCCAGAATCCAAGACTTTTCCCGTGCAGCCCCCTTCTCTGGAACGACCTCCCTCGTTCCATCCGTCTCTCTCCTACTCTGTGCTCCTTCAAACGTGCACTCAGAACTCACCTCTTCCTCAAAGCATACCAACCATCTACTTAACCCCAATCTCTCTCCCTTTGCTCGTCCTCCCTTCTCTCCTCTTGCCTCAACTGGCTCCTCTTGTGCCTGGTCTGTTTACCCTCCCTTAGGATGTAAGCTCGTATGAGCAGGACCCCCTCCCCTCCTGTCTCCATACTTGTTCTTCCGCTCCGTCTTTACTGCATATGACTAGCCCAAGTTTCTGAAGTATTGGTACTTTTTGTTCATTGTTCTGTATGGTTTCACCCTGTTTAGTCTACTGTTAGTACTGTGTGCGGCGCTGCGGATACCTTGTGGCGCCTAACAAATAAATTATAATAATAGTAATAATAATAATAGCGAATCTGTAAGTCTATTCTTATCGCTGCCAAACAGTATATCTAGGCAGCTGAGTATCACTTATCACTTAGCTGGCAAGATGAAATCTTCTTGGTAAATAGAGGAGATAGGAAGTTTTATTTTGCTGTGATAAGCTGTGATAGAACACCAGCCTAATAACAATGTAATAATAAATTGACCTGGCACTTGGAGCTTTCGCAGTGATCTGTAGGGGGAAGGGGGGAGTGCAGACATTCCCAATTCCAACCCAATATTTCAGTTGGTACCTTGGTAAAAGATAAAATGAGCTTGACATGTTTTATATGTTATGGATCTGGGGAGAAGCTGAAACTGTCTATTGTAAAATATTTGGAAGATAAGGCTTTCTGCATATATTTTGGTAGGGGCCTGTGAAGCTATTTCCACCTCCCGGGCTACCCTATCAGCTTTCAGTAGCTTCTTATGAGCATGTGCACTCCAGAAGAGGTCTTCACTCTGCTTTATGAGAGCAGGGTAGGACTTTGGAGGGAGCTGGGGCCTGGGAAGGGCATTTCCAGGAACCCTCTCATCTCTGAGCCCCTAGCCGCCGCACCCCCTGCAGGCCTTATTGTTATGCCCCTGTGTATGTCCTAAAGTAAATGTATCCTAAAAGACGCAGAAACTAGGCTCCCAGCTGGACTCCTAGCACTTAACTTGCCTCTCCCATCCGCTCCCTCCATTCTGGTTAGTGGATACTATGCAGTAATTGATGGTGAAATGTTCTTTTCTTCCTGCGATTACTGTAGCATGGTGATTGATAGTGTGAAATGCAAATGAGTAAGGACAGAGCCACTGATCCACTCAACATTTTGGTTACTTTGCTACACTAGTGAGCAACCAGTGACAGGAGCATTCGACAGAAGAGGGGCAGAGAGGGGGAACACCCCTGGGAGATGGCATAACCTGGCTGGAGTGCCACCAAGAACACATGATAATTTTACTCTGCCACTGTTCAAATGCTGTCTTATTGAGAGAAAATTCTTTACTTACATGATCTGCACTACTTGTTGTAATTTTAATGATAATCAATAACAGATAAGCAAGCATGCATATAATAGTTGTAATAGATTAAACATGTTCACTATCATTATTTATTGCTAAATAGATTAAATATGTCAACAGTTATATTAAGTCTGGGTGTTATAGGAAGCAGATAAAGAAAAAATAGCTTAGATTCAATGAAAACACACTCCGTTATTGTTAGCTCTTATCTAAGATCATTGTGTAGTATAATCTGAGTCAATGCCCTAACAATATTTTAAATAGCCGTCTAGGCCTCACAAATCAGTTACATAATAACTGTGCTCATAAAACAATTGAGTCGCAAAAGCACAGTATTGATTTATTTTAGCCAGCTAGAACAGTGTCTTTCCCATTAAACTACAGATCACACAGTAATTACACACTCATACAATTTCTTATTTCCTTACAGGCTTAGTGTAGTACACCCTTTGAGAACATTGATGATCCTGGGTATGAAATCCTACAGATATGCTACTTGAATAGATTGGGGGGAAGTAGGTAATCTGTAGTTTGGAACTCTTCAGCTATGGAATCTGCAGAGCATTGGCAACTTTTACGCACCGTGCGCCTTAGCAGTCATTGACTGCTCCGTGATTTTACGTGGTCTTCCGCTTCATGGCTGAGTTGCTTCCACTGTCTAATAATATCACTTACAGTTGACCGTGGAATATCCAGCAGACAGGGATGAAATTTCACAAACTGTTTTATTGCAAAGGTGACATCCTATCACAGTACCATGCTTGAAGTCACTGAGCTCTTCAGAACGACCCATTTTGTTTCACAAATGTTTGCAAAGGGAGACTGCAAGGCTAGGTGCTTGATTTTTTACACCTCTGGCAATGGGTCTGATTGAAACAACTCACTAATTAACAAGTGTGGCCAAATACTTTTGTCCATATAGTGTATTTACATAAAGTAGTTTGTGCACAAATTCACGTCACTTTTTGTGCTTCTGCCCTGTTTATAAACTTAGGTATCCCATTTTTGTCCTGCTTTTCCTCCCTTTTTAAATCCAAAATGTTTAACTCATAATTTACACTCTTGATTAACCCAAATTAAAAAGTTTCTTCCTGTAGCTGTTTTACCTTATTTGGGCCCATTAACCAAACTTTATTTATTTGTGTATTGTATGCACATTTCTACTAATTACATAGATACATTACAACAGAATTGATTACATCTTACATCTTCGCATTGGACGAAAAGACAAAGATACAAGAGTTATATATGTGCAACGTATATATAATGTAACCTTTTTATTACATTACATTTCTTTGCCAGCAGATGTGCCTAGGTGCATTCTGGAAAAGCTGTGGGAAGTTTAGCAAATGAATGGCAGACCTTCAAGTCTGCCCTGTCTGTTCTCCTTTTACTTAGTTTATGACTATTTAAATATCAGTTTTACAAGGCAATCATTTTGTTCATGTAATTTCACTCTGCATCATACTCAGAATATGCATCTACCTAACTACTATCTACTACTGCAAACTCTGTGCGCGTAGCTGTCAATATGGTTCTGCTGGGGTGCTTTTCTGTGAACATTTATTTATGATATCGCAATACTCTTGTTGGCTTTATATCTGTTTACTTAGTTATTATCTCTGCTAATGGCTATTGATTATAGTACTGTTTGTTGGGGACATTGTACTTTAATAACCACTTTATTGCTTTTTTGTTGTGAGCCGCTGATATTATATTGCAAATATTGTTGCCAAGTATAACACTTGACTATGTTCCCAGATCCACTTCAAGCTCAAACTTGTTTCAGAGTATTTGGTTGGCTGCTTAAAGTTAGTAGGTGTATATGTGTTTAAGTAATAAAGGTTGTAGATTGCTCATTAATTATAGACAGGCATCATGTAATAGGCTTAGAGTTAATTCTTACTTGAAGAGGTGGTGCTTTTATTTTCATATGTGACATGCACATGAAAGAATAGTGTTTTACAAATAAGATGGGTTTTAATACATTCTTTGTGTTTTCTAGGACTCCAGTGTAGTCAGTAGATGAATTAATGTGTATTCCTTGTTAGTTGGACGTTCCATGTTATGACCTTGTGGCTGATTGTAGAAGGGAGAATGATACAATGACCATTAACTGCTCTTGAAGTTAAAGCAGTGAGCAGGCTGTTGGCTGTATTGCTGTATTGCCACAGTGTTATAGAAAGAATTTATGAAGGGTCAATAAGCAATGTTCGGTCATCTTTGTGAAAAATAGGCCACTCTGCCGTATAAATGCCACTGGCCTAATAAATCTCTTCCTTGTTTTGTTATTGTGTCCTAAGCATGGGGTTGAGAACCACTGATCTTATTACTTGCTTGGTTCTCACTGACCTTAAATAGCTCTTTATGTGGGCTCATGTTCTGGTAAATGAAAATAAATGTGTTGGTCAAAACCGAGTGTTTTACTGCTTTTGCTACTTATTGGCATCAACCTTTTAAACTTATTGCCTTTGCATTGTCTAATTAGACACTCATATAGCATTTTAATGTCTTTATGCTAAGAGATGCCTTTCTAAAATATGACTCATGGAGAACTGACTCCAGTCTTAAATAATTGAGCATGGATGTTGCTCTGTGGTTTAGTGACAGTGACATACAGCGAAAGTCTTTTACTATATATTATGTCTGTAAATGATTCTACACTTGTGCTCTACCCGAATAACTATCCATTTTAGGTAGCATATGTGGTCATTTGTTTCAGAAAACACTTGTTAATTCAATGCTTTTTTTAGAGAATAGACAAATTTATAACTAATTTACATAAATGAGCACAGAAAAAATGTTTTAACTCTCATGTTAGTAATCTCTAACAAACACCCAGCAGAAAACTATACAATTGGAACGATTATGGTCTGAGAAGACTTGGTAGCTGTATGCACTCTGGCAGCAAATCTTTTGTTCTCTACCAACTTTTATAAATAGAAATATATAGCATGTATTAGAGGGCATACAATGTACAGAAATCTTCAAATAATTTGATTGCTTTGTTTATTAATTCATTCCTTGTTGTACCTGAGCCTTCCTAATTTCATGTCTCTTGCTGTGTTACTGACTGTATGTGTCCCTGGTGAGATGTGACTGCTCCATCTTATTACTGTACTTTAATCTGCACATTGCTGTTGGTCACATGGTCAGTGCTTCCTTGTATAAAATCTGCACATACACCAATAGGATATTATAATTTTATATAAAAAAAATCCTTAATAAAAATAATCAAAGAAATAATTGTGTTACTTCGATTCCCTGTGTTGTTCTGTAGAACAAGGCGGGGTGCTCATCCTTATCGTTATCACAGTAATTTTATCAAAGACTTTTGCTTGTGGCTCGCAGAGCCGCGTACAAACATCTGCTTTACAATTACTGTACTAACTGTAATAATGCACAGCTATTACTGTAGTAATGATAATGATACGCTGCCTGCATTGTTCTAAAGAACAACCTGGGGAATTGAATCTGCCCCATTGAGTCTATGCCAATGAGTACATTAAAATGACTGCACCTTGTACAAGGCACATGACATCTAAAAACAAATATATTGAGCATTAGGAAAGTAGCATTTTCTCCATGAAAAAAATGTCAGTTACACTTCTTGCATGTCACCATGCTTTGTCCAGGTGTAAATTTACACTCTTTAGCTGGATTTGTTCCTATCACTATATCAGGACCAATGTGGTCAAATATATGCTCACTACTTGTGTGAAAATACGGGAAAATTTTGTAATTACAGTATTAAAACCCATAACACAAAACAAGCTGATTGATTTGCTACATTGAATATAGTCACATTAATCTCATAAAGAAAAGACACATTGTAATAAACAGAAAATTAAGGTATTTTAAATGCCGGCTCTTTGGCTGTTTCAGTATTTTTTAGTTAGGTAATTTAGAGCTGTCACTGTGCAGTTATATAAGGCCATTAGTTCTTATTCTGAGTGCTTTTTGCAGGTACATAATTAAGCTTTGTACTACTACTTTTCGGCTATACATGTACCTTTCCCTCATGATGGAATATTATAATATATAGTTTGACTATAGTCTTAAGGAGTTGTCTCCAAAATACATTTATTTATTAATTAAACCCCTTTATTTATAATTAAGTATTAGTATCCCAGACATTGAGCCCCAAACTGTTCAGAAGATATTCACCTCTGACACCTCTATAATGGCTTATTCACCTTGTTTTGCAAGAGAATATCAGAGTTGCTTAAAAACATAAGGGTTTGTCATATATGAAGTTGAGTGGACTCATCAATTGGGGCTTTCAACACATGACAGTCCCTTATGTGTTAGAAGTTATGTATGCCAACATCTACCAACCAACAATAGCAGGAAAATTAGCTGCTGAGGTGTCACTTTTGCGTCTTCTAAATTACAAAAGCCTGTTTGCTTATACATGGTGGTGTTCTTATTAAATAACGTATGTTGGTGGACATTTCCTGCATGTCACACATGCACACATGACAACTGGTTCCCAGGTGACTATTTAGTTGCAGTGACAAGAAGTGATTTAGTGTTGCAGTGAATTGTGCCTTTTATATTCCTTCCCTGCATCCCAAGTATCCATGATGTTGGATCACAACATATTTTGATTCTGATATTGTTTGTCACTTCAAATGCTTGAATTAAAATCAAATCTGACTTTTTTTGCAGTACTGTTATGATTTCTGGGCCAGTTCTGTTGGGTTCACAGTTTGAAGTTTGAATTTGCAGTTTGATCGTGTTCACAACTGAAACAAATGGCATTAAAATAAACTGAAATGTTGTCTATTCAAGCTAAAATGCCAAGTTCAAGTTCAAAGTTTGAGTTTGCAGTTTGCATGATAAACCATTAAAAATGAATGTAAGCCATTTAAGCATAGACCTGCTCAAACATGGATGAACCTGTTCTTCTTGCTGAATTTTAGCTCACTTATTTTCGTCTGTCTAAAGTTCAAGAATTTGCTATTTTAGCCACTTTGAGCGTCTCTATTTGTCACTGGTGCATATTTTTCCACTTTTCTTATTCTTCAAATGATTTGCTTTCTCTTTCTGACACTATTTCTCTTGCTTGTAAAAGAGTAATAGAATTACTCTGTGTTTTCTGTTTGTGTCCTATAAAAGACAACTGGATTGACTTTGTTTTGTGACCCAGGTATAATTTTATCCAGCAGTTCCGCTTCAAACATGAATGATATAATGTTTATTGTGTTGAAAGAACTTTATAAATGCAGTATTTATTAAACCTATATTATCTCTGGATGATTTCTATTTAGTTTGGCTAGTTTTGCAGTGATTTGCTGTAGCCAAATAACCATTGCTAATTGTGCCCATGAGATCATAAAGTTCTACATAGTCAATTGGAGCCAACCCCCGAACAAATGAAGCACAGTATTTAGCACAATGCATTTTCTTATTATAGTGAGTACTTGTTGGCAGTCCTTACCAAATACAGAATTGTACATTAGTCTACAGTACACTATGTATATTGTGTGATTACCAGTTTGGGTGTATCGGCTGTTCAGGTGACCAAAAAAAATTGAGCACTTAAGCCATCTTCCAGCTTTGTGTCTTCCTGCAGTTATTTGCAATGATAAGCACACAATGGTGTGAATTGTGTGATGTGGCATAATGCAATAATGCCCATATTTATGTACACATGCAAAAAGGAGATTTAATTTTGCAGAAAAAGATAGTCTAATGAACTTAAAGTGGTGGAATGTATGTACTTTCAGAAGTGATCCTTGTTTAAGTCTCTAAAATGTTTTTCGTTTTACCCGCACAAACAGCCAGCGTTTTGCAGTGCGTAACTACCAGTGGGTAAAGCTGCTGTGGGGCTCACAGTTGAAAGAGGGGGGGGGGGGCACCTATCCCTATCAAATTCCCATATGTATATATGATTTTTTCACCGTTGGGCTGTACAAGGAGGCACTTACACAATTTTGTCATGGGGTCAAATGTCATATTCAGAAAAGAGAATAATTTTCTGATAGTATTATAAATCATAAAGCAAACCTATAAATTTTCCATATGAAATGTAATGAAATACAAACACCTCCACATCTGTCATTTGCCGATTTATAAATCCAATGGGACTCTGGTAGTTGTCCATATAGAAATGACAAATTAGTAACCCGTGACTTGAAATAATACAGCCGTGACGCGAATGAATGAAGTACTATGAGCTGGACGAGTCAATGTGCAAGCAGCCAATCAGAATTGGCTAGATAGTTCTGCTGGTGTCATCATCATGTATCTATACAGCAAGCCTCCAGTACCTACACAAAAAATATGCATCCTAATGAGTCTATATGGGGATGGCTCCAAGTCTTATTAGGTCGCATCTCCAAGGGACATGCTATTTTGACATTTTGGTATGCAAAAATTAATATACATCCACCTGTAAATGAGGCTCAGAGTAGGTAGGGCTCCCAAATTTGAGCGCTAGTGGTTATAGAAAAGACTCACTTGCAATGCAGTAGATTTTCTATTTGACTGAAGTTCATTGTTTGGATAATAGGCGTCATTTAAATTAGTGTTCCATGTGTCAAGTTGGTGATAGTCATATTTCCGACGGTAGAAATACCGATGGAAATATGACTGACTTGAAAATCCTGACAGACAAAATCCCATCATGTACATTTCCAACAGTCAGAATGACGGCATTTTAACGAGAATGTGAGCAGGTTCGGTGGCCGGCAGCAGTAAATAGTGATAAAAATAAAAGAAAGGGAAAAAAAAGTGTACCCTTCTCCCTAGTCATATTAACTCTAATGCTGCCAGCCTAGGGCTGATCGGAGAAAAATTGGGGGAAGAGGGATAAACAGCGTGGGGTCTTCCCTGATTCTCATCCAACGAGCACTAGGCTTAGTCAGCCAGGCTGGTGGCCCCATGGCAGTTGAACCCACAGCAGGGTGCCCCCCGCCATGATGCTAACCAGCCTCAAGTTGGTCAGTAAGGAGCTAGATTTCCTAGGCAGTTGGGGTCCACAAAAAAAGTGTGGGCCCCCTCCTTAGGGGTACCCAGCCCCATGCTGACAGCACTAGGTTTCTTTTCTCACCTATGGGTGGTGGGAGTAGGGTAATAAATGTGTAAAATAAACAAATAAATAAAAATGAATTAAACACTAAAAGTTTTCCCTAGATGCCGCAACTGTTTCTGAACATCAACCCGCCGCATAATGATTTTCTAATTGCCAGCAGGTCTATTTATAGCTTGGAGCTTGCATCTCTGACAGCGTGGAAAAGTGTCAATGATGTTGGCATTCCCACGCTTTCTCATTCTATCAGAGATGCAAGCCCCAGGTTATAAGTAGACCTGTCGGTTATCGGAGTTTCATTATGTGGCGGGTTACTTCTGTGTTCAGAAACAGTTGCCGTGTCTCGGGAAGACTTTTATTTTTTTTTGCCAATATCACTGAATTTGGATTAAAAGCATACAAGTCTGGATCCTACATAAGAAGGAAGTTGGTAAGTATGAATGTATTTATTTTATTTTTTTAATAAGATATGGTGGTTTTAACAGAGGAGGTGTCTTTTATTTACATTTTACATTGGGGTGCTACAGGACACAGCGGGCCCTGGGTGTCAGAGTTTGCTGGCACATTTGGTTTCCCAGATGCCAGCATGCCCTGACAGCCATGGGCATGCTGGTGCTTGTAGTAGTACAAGCACCAGCATGCCCAGACTGTTTATGGCAGCCTGGGCTTGCTGGGACCTGTAGTTCATCTATGTAAAATAGTGTTTAAATCATTTTTTTATACACATTTATTACCCCATACCCGCCGTCTAGGGGTGTGGGAAGAGCCCAAGTGCTGCCAGCATGGGCCTGGGTACCATTAGATAGGGGGTCTGCATTTTTTTTTTGTGGACCACAACTCCTTAGGGAATCCAGACCCTTGCTGAGCAGCCTGGGGCTCATTGTCATCATGGCAGGGGGACCCCCTGCTGTGGGTTCTCCTGCGATGGTGCCACCAGCCCTACTGGCAAAGCCTAGGACTGGTTGGAGGAAAATAGGGAGGACCCCATGCTGTTTGTCCCAAAGATTTTTCACCGCTCAGCTCTAAACAGGCAGCATTACGGTTTATATTTAATAATTTCTGTGGGAAGAGCCCAGGTGCTGTCAGCATGGGTACCCCACATTTTTTTTTGCTGACCCCAACTCCCAAGGGAATCCAGCATGGGGCTGAGTGGCATCATGGTTGGGGGATACCCTGCTGCAGGTTCCCCTGCTATATTGGCACCACATCAGGCTGGCTAAGCCTAGGCCTGGCTGGATGAGAGTGCAGGACACCCCAAGCTGTTTGTCTCCCCCCCCAATTTTGCTCCGACCAGCCCTAGACTGGCAGCGCTAGGGTTAATATGACTGGGGAGGGGAAGGGGGTATGCTTTCTTTAATTTTTATTTTATTTTTATTACTATTTACTACTGGCGGACCTGTTCGCATTGCCGTTTTAATGCCGGTATGTGACTGTCTGCATTTTCACTGTCGGCAATCACAATGTCTGTATTTTATCAGTGTCAGTGAAATTTTTTACGTCAAATATATTTATTCAGATTTTTAAACATTACACTAAAGGGATTAGAATATGTCTGTGGGTTGTTTTTGCAGAAATGGAGCTCCATTATGTACTCTAGATGATGGGATAGGGAAATGTTCTCTTGTTATATAGGTAGGGAAATTATCCCAATATTCTGCAAATTATCATGAGAATAAGTAGAGGACACACTGTGAACGATGGGTTACCAAGTGGTGTAAATGTATAGTTGATATCTCTCTTACATCACTAACTATACTGGTTAATGAAATCATAGATTAATATGCATGGCCATTAACAACTGTACTTGCAATCTAACACTTTGCTAGAATATGCCAGACCTACTACCTGTAATTCTTGATTGCACCACATATAATAGATAAAGCCTTGGCATTTATGTACATATTAAACGTCATGAAGTACATTATAACCATTCTGCCTTGCAAATGTAAATTGTACTTCAGGTGATTGTACTTAACTATCTTAAAGTGGGTTCCCCCTTTGGTACAACCCTTCCTCTGTAATAGGTACCTGTGACAGGATGGACCACCTATGCCACCCTGTCTGTTGTTGCTGGGAACCGGCTGGGCTTACTTTGCTACCGTTCCCTTTCTTTATCAATAATGCGCCCTCTAACCGCAGTAGGACGGGCTTAAGCTGCTGCCACCACTGGACTCCTTCACAGCATCCAGAACCACGTTCCTTCTGGGTAACTGTCGCTACTAGTGTACCCCCTTGCTGGTGCACCTGGACTGGTACCCCTGACCTTTTTCTATAGATCAGGGTTGCTGTGGATGGGTTCCCCCTGGCCTATCACACTGGCCAGAGCTGCTGGGTAACGGGCAGAGCGGTGGTACTGGAAAGCTGGGTCCAAACCTCAGAACAGCCGGAAATGGATTAGATTTGGGTCTAATCTGTAGGTCACAGGAAATTACAGCAGGGAAAAAGTTGTCAAGCAGGTCTTGAAGCAAGTGATGTTTATTCGTTCAAGTGCCCTGATGAGGACAGTTCACACTGGTTGAATGTACCAGTGATCAGAAAGTCAGATGTACCAATAATGATACATTTCAGTACAAACCAGTGCTGTTTTATTCAGTTTTGGGCACAGCCTAGCAGGGGGTAAGCCAGCCCCCTGAACTCTTTGCTTGCCCCAAGAAGTCTGAGTTATTTTTAGTATCAGGATGCAATATGTTTCCCCAAACATGGATTTAAATGCAATACTTAACAAAATTTACACTTATCTGCTATATCCCAAAACCTTCTGTGTGCATTATTCGGACAGGATCTGAGATGCATGATACAAGCCACACAGACAGAGAGGCAGCGCCCCCCCCCCCCCTGCTGTGTATACAGGCTGAACAAATGTGTTGGCCACTGAGATGAAAAGGTCTAATTAACATGAGGGACTTTCTTTAGAAAAGTTATACAAATCCAATCATGCCATCCTGCCTCAGAAATGAAGGCATTTTCTATACAAAGTGCCACGCGATATAATAAAATAAGTACATTTCCAATACACAGTATCAAGAATCAGTACATTTGAAACAATATAAATTGACACACTGTGCTAATAATTTAAATGTATTATTGCAATTATTGCAATAAGTTATTTAGAGGTGATCCAGCCACAGTACCCCTCTATGTACAGTGTGGGAGTTGAACTTTCTGAGTGCTCTCCACTGTCAGAGAAGAGAGCCTTCTACTGCACAGCTTTAAACGAGGTAGCCAGTTAAAACCTGCTACACCAGGAGGTTTGTAGGGAACATGGTCAATGATTTGACAGAGCTGTTGCCGATGCAACCAATTTACTTAAAGTGGTACCCTTGAATAATATTCCAAACAATTGCTTTGTGATATTTCAGTAATGTGTACATTGGACATGTAACCTTGGTGTATAGATCATACTTGCACATTATTGCACTTAACAATTACTACAAAGAACCATTATTATTCATTGTTCTTGTAATGTGTAGAAGACATTGTTACATTGCAATAGTTCCTCAAGTATTATGTGATAAAGGCAAAACAAAATGTGACGGGTATAATTTAAGTAAAGATTAATTTGAGGAGGATACTATTTTTTTATTGGCACAGTACAGTTTATTCTCTGTTATAGCCTCTTCCAGTTGGATGGTTTCTGTTACATACATGAGTTGATGGAAACTGCTGCAGGGCACACTCAATTTAACTAGATGCTAGGACACTGAAAGACATTTTCCACTAACTGCATTATCAATCCCTGTGCCAAAATATATTAGGCTGTATTTGCACTTTGTTGTGGGGTGGGATGGGATTAGCAATAAGAGACCTTTCTTGGGGATTGATAGAGAACATGAAAGTGATATTATGTTTTTCAGATTATGCGTGTAAAGTGACGCCATAATCATAAATTGCTTTACAGATTTCTCTGGATTATAAAGTTGGAGATATATTGTCATGGAGCTAAACTATGTAGATGGAGCACATTTTACAGAGACAAATGGTGTCAAAGGTTTAATTACCATAGTAGTAAGGGTTGAAGCTGCTACAGGGCCCACATCCATAGTGAAAGCCCCTTGCGTATGTGTGTTTTTTCACCCTCTGCGGTACTTGGGTGCCCTTAGGCCAGTGATGGCTAAACTGTGACACTCCAGGTGTTGTGAAACTACAAGCCCCAGCATGCTTTGCCAGTAGATAACTAGCTGATAGCTGGCAGAGCATGCTGGGACTTGTAGTTTCACAACACCTGGAGTGTCACAGGTTAGCCATCACTGCCTTAGGCAATGGTGCTACGAGCCCACAAATATTCTAGTTATGTCCCTTAATGGCGTGATAGAGGACCAGTAATACAACGGATTGTCCCACCAACTACCACTCCAATAGAATTGGGAGACGGGGTTATTGCAACATAATCTGGCACGCCCACCGCACTTTAGGAGTCACCAGAGAACACAATTTGTCTCAGTAACATGTACCCAATCTGTCTAGTTTATTATGCAGGAGTGTGAGTCAGGATGTAAAGACAATGTAATACAAATCAATCTATATGCTGCAGTGAGATTACATACTACTATGTGAATAAACTATTCTCGGTTATCTATATGTTTAGTCATACTTGCCAACTCTCCCGGAATGTCCGGGAGACTCCCGCATTTTGTGAGAGTCTCCCGGACTCCCGGGCGAGTGTGGCAATCTCCCGAATTCTGCCCACTTCACTAGGAAGTGCCCCACTTCCTAGTGAAGTGGGCAGAATTAGATCCCAAACGCCGCGATTCCCGGTGAATCGCGGCGTTTGGCCCCGCCCCCGCTGTCAAATGACGCAATTTGCGTCATGACGTCACAGGGGGCGGGGCCGAAATGACGCGATTTCGGCCACCCCGCCCCTTCACGCCCCCCTCCACTGGCTGGCTCCCGGAAGGGAGCTGAAGAAAGTAGGTAAGTATGTGTTTAGTTCTATCTCTCTTTGATGAGAACAACTTTACAATATATATAAAAATGATGCATAGGAAAAAAGTATCATTAGCCATTGCAGCCAATCGTACATTCGCTTTTATTTTGTAAGCAGCAAACAATGACATAATCAGATTGGCTGCTACTTTTCACTGTTCACCTTTTTTAATAAACATGGTCTCACAACGGTAGCTTTGTCACCAAACAGACTTGTGTAACACCAGACAAATTAGGGAAGCTAGTGGTAAAAGGTGAAAAAAAAGTATGTTTATAATTCCTTTAATCACTATATTCTCATATATTTATTGATTTATATTTGAAATCATCTCTCATTTTTATTGTTTAAGAAATTGAAGCAAGGAAGAAATGAAAAGACAGCAAGGAGGAAATTGTCAGATGCAGTCCAGGCTGCATCCATTACTGTTGTGGAGTCTGAAGACAAAATAAAATGTCTTGATGGAGCCAGCCAAACCTCTGGAGGTAAGTAACCATGGTAACCGAATGAACATCTGAACTTGGCCTATGTGGATTTAGTTGCTATTATCACTAATTTGGTATCCATAGAGAGTTAACTCTAGCTTAACATTTCCAAGCATATAGAACTGTAAATAAACATGAGCACTGAAAGCATTGAGCCTCATTTACCAAGTGCAAAACCACCATGGTGCAACGCCAAATCCTCTCTGGTGGTGCTGTGCATTTAGCAATTCCCCAAAGCACATGGAGTTGCGGATCTAGGTGGTGGAGGACTTGTGGGAATAAATGAGAGAGAGGGGTGAAGAGGAGAGGGTACATTTTAGGACATTCTTTGCTTGACTTGATTATTTGCATTAGTTTTGCACTAGTGGGCTTATTTAATTTAACTCATAAAGGAGGCGAAACTGAGCAGTGTTTCAGGATCAAAATGGAAACATTTTATTTAATGAAAGGGGTGATCCTAAGTGGTTTCCACAGTGTAGATCTTATTGCCTCAAATCTTTGAGCACTTCCAATTTGCAGAGGTATCTCCCAATAAGTGTATTTTTGATCAGTTTGATCAATCTGATCTCAGGGGACAAATAACACATTCCAGATTTTTCTTTGTCATTATTTATTCAGCAATAAATAATCCAACATGGAGAAGCCATGTGTGAAAAAGTAAGAAAAATGACATTATTCAGCAGCTTGTAGAACCACTGTTTGCAGCAATAACTTAAAGTAATTGTTTTCTTATGAGTTTATCAGTGTCTTACATTGCATTTGAAGAATTTTGGCCCACAGCTCCTTACAAAACTACAACACAACTTTGTAAAGGTCCCATCACAGCATCTCGTTAGGGTTGAAGTCTGGGCTTGGCCATTCTAAACTATATATTTCTAAAAATGTATACTTTTGTGAGAGATTTTTAAATTGGTAAAAAGCCGCTTTGCTTTAAGAACTTGTGTTTTTGAAGCAAATCTGTCACCAGGAAATTCTGGGTTGTTGGGAGGGGGGGGGGGGGTTGTTTTTTGGTCTTTTTTAAAAAATGCAATGATTTAAAGTTTATTAATTCTGATAAAACTATTAAATATGTTCCTATAAAGAACTAGAACTGTTTACTTTTATGACCAGGAAATTGGACAATTTGGGCAATTTTTTTAAAAAAATTAGTGTACAACACAAACTAAGTTACAATAAATGCACAGTTAATATTCTGCCAAGAGATTTACAGTAAAGCAAAATGCACTTTAAAATTAATAGTGACCTCTGCACTTTAATATTGGTTATTTTGCTGCTATGTATTAGGAGATTGCAAACATTAAAATAATAAAGAACGGTGCAGAAGATGCAGTATTATGTGTTATGTATATGGCTTTGAATTAAAGTTATACTTTTAGTGCATTTTTCTTTAATATATACTTTTATGAATAATGGAAATATACTATTGACAGCGAGGACTTATTGTGGCTTAACTGGTAAAAAGACAAATATATCAAATACATCTGCTTTGTAAACCAGAAGGATTGTTGTCTTACATGAGTCTCTGGGGTATAAATAGCTCATCGGACTCTGCACTCAAGAGCAGACAATGGAAATGATTATATATATAGAATTTAATGATGAGCCATCCTGGGAGTACCATGATGTAATATACCGTGTATGAGTAACCTATACTGCTAGGAAATGAAGTACCACAAGGAACAATGTTATATTTAATACATTTTTGTTTATTGATTGCATATTTAAATTGTTTGTAGTACAGGGCTTCCTCTTTGTAACTCCTACTCAAAATATAACACTGGCTTTATTACATGGTTGTGTTATAAAGGGAGTGACATATAATAGAATGAATATATTCTAAGAGAATATTCCCGATGGTAAGCATGGTCTTATAGATAAGGTAGTATAAATAACGAACACTCTACAATATTGAAAACTATTTTTTACTTTTTATTGTTGAATAATTTAACTTTTTATTAAAATAAAAATATTCCAGTGGTCTTTTCAACCTTCTTGCTGAATGTACCACCAGCTGTTATTGTGCATTATGACAGGGTATTGCTTCTATTCCTTCATGGGCATTGTTTTGAGAGCAGCACTGTATAGTAGTAGTGACACATGTATGCAGTAAATATAAAAATATGTGTTTGCTAGACTGATGAAATGGCAAATGGTGTGTGTATTACTCTCCATCTGTAAATAGAGAATCGCTCAGAGATACCAGAAGAGTTTCTTTCAGATTTTGAATGTGTGTAATTGCAGTGGCATAACAAGATGAACATTTGCAAAGGATTCAAACAATAGTACATATTTAATAACAATTATTAATTTCATCATCATCTATTTATATAGCACCACTAATACCGCAGTGCTGTACAGAAAACTCACTCACATCAGTCCCTACCCATTGGAGCTTGCAGTCTAAATTCCCTAATATACACACACACACTGAGAGAGACTAAGGTCAATATAATAACTTAACCTATGTTTTTGGAGTGTAGGAGGAAATTGGAGCACACGGAGGAAACCCACACAAACACGGGGAGAACATACAAACTCCACACAGATAAGGCCATGTTTGGGAATTGAACTCACGATCCCAGTGTTGTGAGGCTGAATTGCTAACCACTAAGCCACCATGCTGCCCATAATTTGTAAATCTTTGGGCAATGGATGGATAAGATAGGTAACATAGATAAGATTAGATAGAATGGATTGGATAGATAAATAGATAGAATGAATATATAGACTGGATTGGATGGATAGATAGGTAGGTAGGTAGATAGATAGATAAGATGGTTTGAATAGATAGATTGACCCAAAGACAGAAACGCAATTCATCCCCCACAGATCACAGGTTTGTTTTACGTGCCTTTACTCTAATTAGTTCCTTTTAGTTTCTGTTTGTTATTTAGTAAAAATTTTATATAAAGCAGTTTATATATTTTAGAGTACTAGTATTTAAACTGTAACCTAAAACATAGCCTCCATATCTCCTGTTTACAGCCACATTTGCTAAGACAGTTCCTTAATTAGCCAGTTGGAACCTAGAGTCCAGAGAGATGTGATGCCAGCTTTTGCAAAAAGGAAAGATTAACCATGTCCCCTGTGTGAGGCTTGTTGATAGTTGCCTGTGTGGACTTGTTTTTTTTTTGGTCATATAGTCTTTGCAGTGCTACCTTACTTGTATAGATGCTTGAAGCATTAGTTAATTTGGATTATTCTGTTAATATGTGCGTGTTCGTTATATAATTGTTTAGCCATATTCTGAAAGCTGCACAGACAGTGTTTATTTTTAGCCTTTACACGTGTAATTTACTGCTATTCAATTTTTTATTCATTGTATTCAGCCCCATTTAGTATCTACAGATGTGTAAATCAGTCCTGTTGGGTACAGAGCATACTGTACTGTGTACTGTGTATTGCACAATCAAAACTGAAAGTTTGGAGACATCTTTACTAAATTCAAAGTAAACCAGCGTTATTGATATGACAGAATATAGTTCATTGCAGTTTTAAGTATATCCTCCAATAGTCCCGATTTTGGTGGGACAGTCCTGATTTCCGTGGCTTACTTTTTTTACAGGTAGGTGTGACAGGATGGACCGCCTATACCACCCTGTCTGTTGTTGCTAAGAATCAGCTGGGCTTACTTTGTCACTGTTCCCTTCCTTTATCCCAAATGCGCCCTCTAGCCGCAGTAGGAGAGACTTAAACTGCTGCCACCACTGGACTCCTTAATGGCATCCAGAACTGCGTTCCTTCTGGGTAACTGTCGCTGCTAGTGTACCCTGTTGCTGGTGTATCTGGGCTGGTACCCCTGACCTCTTACTATTGATCAGGATTTCTGTGGATGGATCCCCCCTGGCCTATCACACTTGCCAGAGCTGCTGGGTAACGGGCAGCGAGGTGGTACTGGAAAGGTTGGTCCAAACCTCAGTACAGCCAGAAACGGATTAGAGGTGGGTCTAATCTGTAGGTCACAGGAATTTCAGCATGGAAGAAGTTGTCAAGCAGGTCTTTGAAGCAAGTGATGTTTATTTGCTCAAGTGCCGTGCCGTGATAAGGACAGTCCCACTGGTTTAAGGTACCAGTGATCAAGAGGTCAGAAGAAACAAGAATGATAAATTTCAGTACAAACCAGTGCAGTTTTATACAGTTTTGGACACAGCCTTGCAGGGGGTAAGCCAGCCCCCTGAGGTCTGAGTTATTTTTAGTATAGGGATGCAATGTGTTTCCCCAAACATGCAATTTATACTTAACAAAATTTGCAGTAATCTGTGATATCCTAAATCACATTGATCAGAGATTTCCTTGCACTTTAACCAGGATACAGGTAACGGCTCCCTGCTGGGCCTTCAGGCCAGAGCAGGCATTTGACACTTAACATCAAAAGACTTAATTAGCGTTTCCTGCTATCAGCAAAACAGTCTCCCTCCCCACATATGCCTAATTGGAGATTTCCTCTAGCAAAGTTACAAAACCCAAAACAAGACATTTCCTATACCAAAATACACACAATATCAAAAATAACTATATATAATTATATATAATAAACGCCCTGTGCTATTTCCTTTAAATACATTTATACCATAAGTTATTTATAACTGATCCAGCCACAGTAGGGTAAAGTTATTTTTGTTTATTTGTACCCTCTAACAGTGTAGGTATATGTATGCAGAGTGTTTAGATCCACATACATTTCCCAACTCCAATACTCTATGGAGTTGAAAAATGGACACAAATGGAGATAGACATGTAATAAATGGGGATAGGCACGTAATGAAGAAATAAAAGACAGTAATTAAAGTTCAGTTTACAGGTGATTGATTCACCATAAGGCACATTTATATTTTTAATGTTTACCAAGCTTCCTGCCGCTAAAAAGAACAGTGTTCTCCCCAGAACCTATTTCCTGGATGCTCCACATGGATGTTTTTTTACTTGCCAGCCGGCTCTTGGAGCCTAATAGATGTGAGCACTACAGCCAGCAGTGTGTTTTACACCACTGACCACCAGTCTGGCCAGTCCTGGCAGATGTGGGCAATAACCTCCAACATTTTTCAGTATTTTTACAAATCATTACAACTGCCCCCACCCGGATGCTTCTTAATGCCACCTGGCTGATAACATTTTCTGGGTAGAACACTGAAGAATGTATACCAGAAGGTACAATTGAACAGCATTTTTGTTGAATTGGCATGTACACAATTTATTATGTGTATAAATATTTTTCTTTTATTCAGCCTTCTTGAAACAATAAGGCAACAGAAGATAGGCTACTGTTTAGTGAGAATATGCAAAATAAGCAATGCCTAGATCAGGGGTGTCCAACCTTTTAGCTTCCCTGGGCCACATTGGAAGACGACGAGTTGATTTGGGCCGCATATAAAATACACTAACCCTAACGATAGCTGATCATCGAAAAAACCATAGAAAACATAGTTAACATATTAAACTTACTTGGAAATGAAGTTAGTAAGAGTTAGGAAACATGTTGCAGTAGTCCCATTACCAGCTACAATTTAACTTACCTGCATCTGTCCCTTAGTGTGGTTCGGGGAATTAAATACCAAAAACTTTTTTTTCCTCTCTTTCTGCACCCATGAATCATTTTTTTTATTGACCAGTTTGAAATGGTCACCGATATAGGTAGCATCAGGAGGACTAATAGAAATCTACAGAGATTTAAAGATAGGGTGGCGGGAAAAATGGCTCATGGAGCAGCCTCCGATGAGGGTAACAGTGGGTGATATTTTCACCCTACTCAGCATTGCACATTTAAAATGGTTTAAAATATTAAAAATACAATCATCTCTTAATATTTATATTAGATACATACAGAGAACACAGCTAGTTCATAATTGCATGGTGCAGAAAGTCCAAATTCAGAGTAACAACAATAAGATACTGGATAATCTTTACTGCTGATAGTTCGCGTGGGTGACTCCTCTGTGCTGCGCTACGCAATGGATGTCGGGTGTGATGACGTCACCCCCGACATTCACTGCGAGCGCCACACGGAGGAGGAGACCAGGAAGGGGAGCCGGAGTGCCAGCTGACGTGACCGCAAGGTAAGTATTTCCTTTTTTTTTTTTTTTTTTCTTTTTGCAGGATTCTTTTTTCCAGTGCTGCCCCCTTGCAACAACCAAAACTCCTGCTGGGCCACATTTAAAGGCGTGCTGGGCCGCAGGCGGCCCGCGGGCCGCGGGTTGGACAACCACGGCCTAGATGCTTTACACACTCTGCAAAGTACATTCCGATACAAAATCCCACATTCTCAAAACACTGTTTCACCCTTTGGATTCAATGGGCTGCAATGTTGACTGGGATTTTTTATAATGAAAAATATATTTTGTCACTTACAAAAGCTGCAAAGGCTCTGTCCGTCTTATCGCCTGTAAGTTCACGTGAACCAAGATCACTTCGTAGTTAGATAGTCTTAAGAGGTCATGCGGAAAGTGGGTGCCCTCTCTGTAATTGCCGAAACATTGTTTTGTGATGTAGCTAATATTTCACATAATCTAATAGAAGATAAACTAATCTGCAGCGAGTGTGCACATGCTTTTATTAAGTTTAGACCACTATAGACAACAGTCTTTTCTTGTCTAAGAATAAATATGTACGAAGAGAAATAATGTGACCTAGTTGATAATTGAATGTGTGAGAATTAAGAGGTTAACATACAAATGTGTGTACAGAGGAGTGATTGTTTGAAAAATATAAACTTATACTCCTGAGAAACACACTTTGCATATTTTACTGATCATAATGATGTAATGTTTATGAAGTGTAAAGCAAGATCAAAAAAGCAAAAGCCATATTTTATATCAAAATAATGTATTATTTCTTTCAAAGGAATGTCAAAACTACACCTACGATATTCACCAATGATGTGTATAATAATTAAAACCGTTGCTTGGGGAATCTCTGTTTGTAAGATCTCTCTAAACATGGCATAAAATAATTTTTTTCCCTTGAATTTTATGCAGCAAGTGAAAAATGATTATGGTATTTTTTCCCTCTTTAAAATCAAATGACATAATAAAGAAACACCTGTAAAATAATGATAAAACAGGGGGCAAAAGCATGATTTCTAAAGGACGACCAGCATGAGAACTACTCAGGCTGATACCACTACTCTTAGGTGTACACAGCTCCCCCTTCATGAGCAGCGCAGTGTGAAATGTACATTGTCTCCCAACTATCCTTGGCTGAGCAGGATAGTCACACACAATCGGGACTACCCCACCAGAATTACGGCATTTGGCGAATTCTCCTGCTCTCTTCTAGCTGTTCTTGCTGCTACTCGCGTCTTAAACTCAGTTGCTGCTTGTTTGGATCCAGAAATGTTATGGCCCTGATCGGGAAAAAAAGATAAGAAGTATGGAAGGCCCCAACCAGCTCCTGCTTTAAATCAATAGCACCCATGTTTAATAATTAGTCATACTTGCCAACTTTCTAAAGTTGGCTTCCGGGAGCCTGCCGGGGGAGGTGGGTGTGATGGGGGCGGGGCTCCAAAATTTGTGCCATTTCGGACCCGCCCCCGTGACGTAATGATGCAAACGCATCATTTTACAGCAGGGGGTGGGGCCAAATGCCGCGATTCACGGTGAATCGCGTCATTTTGGACCTACTTCTGCCTACTTCACTAGGAAGTGGGCAGATTCGGGAGATTGCCACACTCTCCCGGAAGTCCATGAGACTCACGCGAAATGCGTCAGTCTCCCGGACATTCCGAGAGAGTTGGCAACTATGTAATTAGTTTAATTTAATTTATACCTTTCACATTTACTACATAGACCTATTTCCCTTCAACTAGCACAATTGCATTAATATCACCAACAGACAATCACACTTAACTCTTCCATTACTTACACATGTGGGACTGGACATCTTTCATGTGAGACGTGTCAGTGAGGGAGATAGGAGGAAGGCAGGCACACACATAAGGGAAGAGAGGGACGATCCACAGCCACATGTATTAAGGTGGCTGGTCTGGGAGAAAGGACAAACCAGCAGGACAACTTGACACCCTCCCCTAAGTGTGTGCCTGTAAAATCTGACCAGGTTGGAAATCCTACATGTCTCATACTCTGAAAATCACCCATGTAGTCTAAACTTATACCTATTCCCTATATTTTGTGGGTTGAACCAATATTTATGATTATGCAATCCATCAGTTCCCTAAAAACCAGAGCCAGACATGTCTCTGTTTGCTAATGAATTAATTGGCTGTATGCTGATGAATATCGGTTCAGTCAACAAAATGGCTGCCTCCGCTGTGTAGTCGATGGGTGCACATACCAGCCCAATTCAACCACTCATTATAAATGAATATGTATAGCATGCATAAGGCAATGTTTAGAATGTCATTTGAATCATTATTTTAGGATTATCATATCAAATTTTCCAGTAAATGCAATAAAATATATTTTTTATAAATCTGGTGTGACTTTAAAAAAGTAAATCTAAAAGTTTGTCTTTTTTTTTGTTAGTGAATAACCCTTTGTATCCTTATTGGGTATAGTATCATAAGAAGTCCTTTGCAAGCAGGGTTGGTACAAGGTTTTATGGCGCTCTAGGTAAAGCTTCAGCCTACCGCCCCTCCTCCCCCCAATTCTCACTTCCTAGCACCTCACAAACTTTAGATTTTTAAAATAAAAATAGTAACTCTGGCCTCCCCCTGGCTGGTTGGTATGGCTGCAGTCCAGATGTACTGACACAGAATGCCCAGGAGCAAACACAGAATATCTAGAGGGGAGGCTCCAAATGTTACATTTTAGAACAAAGCATAAAAAAATAATCACTCACCAGTTACCCACTGGTACGTCCTCTGCTGCCCACCAGCTTTTCTCACACATTCCAAACCATACACAGCAGCTTTTGTCACTCATGCCACCTCTATTCCACCAGCTTTTCTCACATGCCGCTTGCCCATTAGCTTATCTTTCATATGCACCCCTGGCCAAGTGCCCTAACCAGATTTTGTTCTCACATGCCCTCCTGCCCACAACATTTTAATAAACGGCTTAATGCTGTATGTATGTCATTTAAATTACATTTTGTTTATATGTTAATGTATTCTGCAGATGTAAATTAATTATACTAATAGATAGCAACAGAGCCAAATCATGTGCAAATACTAATAAAATAAATAGGTGCTCAAATTTTGAGTTCCTTTAAATTAATAGTAAGTAAAGGTGGGGATTTCTGAACGTGACCCTCCCCCTCCCCTCATTTTCTCCACCCCCCACCCTCCCATTTTCTGGAGCCCCCTCTCCATCCCATTTTCTTGTGCCCCTCTCTCCCTCTCCATTTTACTGGGGACTCCTCTTTCTCCTTCCTTTTTACTGCTCTATAAAAAATATATTTAGGAACTATAAAGGGTTCAGAGAAGGGGAACAAAATTAATAAAGGGTATGGAGTTTTTAAGTTATGAGAAAAGGTAAGCCAGTTTAGACATGTTTACTTTAAAAAAGAGGCGTCTAAGAGGAGATATGATTACTATGTACAAATACATTAAGGGTCAATACAGAGAACTTTCATGGGAACTTTTTACCCAAAGAACTATACACAGTTCATGCTGTCACCACCTAACGTTAGAGTAGAGGAAGTTTCACAACTAGCAATGGTAAGGGTTCTTTACAGTAAGGGCAGTCAAGATATGGAATTCACTGCCAGGGAATGTTGTGATAGGCGATTCAATAGATATATTTATATTTTTCAAATTTTTAGCGGAAATGTATTTCCAGGGATACAACCGATAATTAAAATGAAGGATAGTAGTGGATACAGGAAAAAATAGGACTGCATTATTGGGTGTGGAGGGATTTTTTCCCATTGAAACAGATCGCGGTTGATTAATCTGGATCACTTTCAAATATAAGTGAGGGATCCCAGGAGATCCAAAATAGGTTGAACTTGATGGACTGGTGACTTTTTTCAACCTCCTCAACTATGTTACTAGGGAACCCATCTTTCCCTCCTTTTACTGGGGACCCTTCACTCCCTACGTCTTACTTTGTGTTACATGCTTCTTCTCTTTCTTTTTCTCAGCCTCTCGGATCCTCTAAACTGACAGCGTTGTGACTTCATAACGCTGCCAGGAGCCCTTTGCTGGAGGGATGGAGAGAGATGGCAGCACTACCTCTCTTTACAGGTCGGCACCGTGGCGTGGTTAATTAGCAGGTGGGCAATCGCACCGCCCTGGCCGCCTGCTCACTGCTCATTCAGTGATATTGTTAATATGGGTACCCACCACAGTACCGCATACCAGAGACCAGCACCCTGGGCAGCTGCCTAATGGTCGCACCGGCCCTGTTTGCAAGACTTTGTAAGCTGTAGTCTCTCTTACACTATTATGTTTAATGCAGTATCAATAACAAACTACAAGGTACTACCTGATCTCAAGAACTAAACTCAAATATTGGATTGTAAACAAGAAACACATTTTGATACACAACTTCAACCAAGAATCACATTTATCACAAGGAACAATATACACACATAAACTGTTATCAACAGCATTTCAAACTGCTGACTCCTATAGTACTGAATAACAAAAACTAGCAAACTGAAATAATCACTACAACGTGTTTAGGATTTAAGTGGAAGTAGCAAAGTAATTTATGAATCATTTTGTGGACAGTGAATGTGAAAGGACTGTGGATATGGATACGTGGAAAATATAGTTTTCTAAAAGTTAAGTGGCATAAAAGATAGGAAACTTTATGCAATTTTATTTCCTCTTATTTTTTAATTCATTTGAAATCAATATAAAATAACTTTCCTTAGTTATTCATGCCAAGTTTTGTTTAAGAACATGCAAAGCCTCTTGTGCAGAGAACATGACATCAGCAGGTCACGACTGAACAACAGTAATGCCCACTGTGGCCACTTTGTGGTCTTGTTTTTCCTCCCTAACAAGTCCTATGGAGCTTAGAGAACTTCAAAGGTTTTTGAGTGGAAAATAAGATTGCAGGAACAGATGGAATTTCAAAGAGTTATATATTATTAGTTCCTGATAACGGTGAAAAAAAATAAGAACAGTGTTACCAAAGCAAAAACCGCTGATGCTTTTTTCCCTTCTCTTATATTTAATTTTGTTGTTTTTGTAACATATGTATACACAACCCATTTAACTCAATGGGCCTGATTCAGAATAAGATGTACGCCCGTTTGCACAGTGTATCTTTGCGTTTTTCACACTATTAATGCCTATTGAATTGCGGATTTTCAGACCTGTTACTCTTTGGCACTTACAACTCCTTATGTCTGAAGAAGCATGACGAGGAGAACGGGCTGTCCTAATAGAGGCAATGAACAGTAAGGGCGTGTTTGAGCAGTTGCATACAGATTCAGACTTGAGCATAGTCGTGAATATGTCTGAAAAAGCCTGTTTTTTTGTGGATGGTCAGGGACAAGTGTACCGTATTTCCCCATGAATAAGACGCACCTTTTTCCCCAAAATTTTGGGTCTAATAACTGGGTGCGTCTTATACAGGGGTAGTAGCACTTACCCTGTCAGATGATTCCTCTGTCAGGTAAAGTCTTCTTTCTTCTGTCCGTCTGATCCTGATGCTGGAAAGCCGCTTAAGGTCCTCTTCGCGATGTCCGGATGTCTTTTCAGGACCTTGACAAGGTCCTGAAAGGCATCCTTTCAAGGTCCAGAAAGGACATCCGGACATCGCGAAGAGGACCTTAATCGGGTTTCCAGCATCAGGATCAGACGGACAGAAGAAAGAAGACTTTACCTGACAGAGGAATCATCTGACAGGGTAAGGCAGAATTGACTATAGCGTTGTCTCTCCTCTGTATAAGCTGCACAATTACACTGAAAAAATTGAGGATAATGTTTATCCTCAATTTTTTCACATGATTTATATAGGTGCTTCTTATACAGTGGAGCGTCATATACATGGGGAAAAACGGTAAATAGCAGATGATTATGATGAACTCCAAATATGGAAGAAAGAAAAAACTTTTTTTCTTTTGTACGCATGTTGGGAAGTTAGTCCTGTTGCATTACCTAGGTTATGTAAGTTTAAATTATGCTTCATACCAATTGTGTTTGTAGCATAAAATAAAAGGTTTTTGCACATCTTCTCGAGTTTGAAGTTTCTCAGGGGTGTGTTTGTTGTCAGGCTGACATATCTCTTACTCATTCAGATCTGGATGCATCTTTAACGTCTGAATACGGCGTACATACACTTGCATGCAACTTTTTCAATTGCTTACGCTGCATTCCACTCTAAATCAGGCCTAATGTATCTATTTCAAATGCATATTGAAGACGCCTTCTATTACATCAGAGATAAACTGAATGTTTACTTCACTGAAAAACACAAGACTCAAAGGCATTTTTTATTTGCCTTTTTTATTAATTACTCAGATTTCTTTAGATTACAGCAAAACTCACCAGCTCCTAAGAACAGAAAACAGAGTAATGGTAGGCAAGAGGAACTGGATGCATTTTCTCTTTACATATTCACAGCATTTCCTAGCAGGGGGTAGGGTTTAATGGCGCAGAAGCCTACTTTTCCAGGAGTCCGGGAGGATTCCCCCAAAATTCTGGAGCCTCCTGGAAATTCTGGGAGAATAGGCAAGTATACTATAGAGAGTAATTCGTACCTACTCTTATTAGTACTACATTTGTAGAGTGCAGTTGTTAGATGATCATCAGAAATCTGTCTAAGATTTGGCTTTTTCTGATGAATAGGTTGATAAATTTATTAAAATTACTGAGAAGGACATTAGAATGATACATATATTTTAAAAATGTTATGGGGTACATTTGAAACATTTGGAAACATGCTAGTATCAGAAAACTAAGGTTGAATCTATTGCACACTAAGTGGGACATATTTATGATAAACATTCCTTTTATGTTCTTTCAGTGAAACTCTAGCTATAGTTTTCTGATTCTGCTGGTAAAACAGGATGGACTTATCACTGTGACTTTTGTGACAAATTACATTTGCAAGTCACAGAATAAGCACAAATGTAACAAGCTGCCAGGTGTTTGGAGGAATTCTGTCTATTCCTGCCCAGGACTTTCTTTTTTTTAAAACATATAGAGTAGGCCTGGCCAACCTGTGGCTCTCCAAGTGTTGTAAAACTACAACTCCCAGCATACCCTGCTAGCTATCGGCAGGTTATAAGCAGGAGGAGCATGCTGGGACTTTCATCACAACGAGAGAGCCACAGGTTGGCCAGGCCTGATATAGAGGTACTCAGGGTTGGACTGGCCCGCTGGGGAGTTGGGTTATTCCCCGGTGATGACTCTGCCCTCTTCATTGCTGGGGGGGAGCAGGGTACTTTAAGTGAAAAATAAAATACTTACATGATCGCAGCACTGGAACTCCTCCTTCCTGCTCCGTTTGCACTGAATGTCGGGCGTGACATCATCACGTCATGCCCGACATTCAGCGAGGAGCAGTGCAAAAAGGAGCCAGTAGGAAGACAAGAAGAGAAGAAAAGAGATGAAAGAAGCCAATAGAAAGGTAAGTAAAGGAACGGAGGCAAGGGGAGGAAAGCAGAAAGGCACAGAGTGTTGAAGAAGGGGAGGGAAGCAGAATGGCACAGGGTGATAAAGAATGGGGGAAGCAGAAAGGCACAGAGTGTTGAAGAAGGGGAGGGAAGCAGAATGGCACAGGGTGATAAAGAATGGGGGAATCTGAAAGGCACAGAGTGATGAAGAAGAGGAGGAAGTAGCAGGCACAGAGTAATGAAGAAGGGGAGGAAATAGCATGCACAGAGTGATGAAGGGGAGAAGCAGCATGCACAGATTCATGAAGGGGGGAAGCAGCATGGCACAAAGTGATGAATAAGGGTGGGGAGTAGCATGGCACAGAGTGATGAAGAAGAGGAGGAAGTAGCATGCACAGAGTGATGAAGAAGGGGAGGAAGTAGCATGCACAGAGTGATGAAGGGGAGAAGCAGCATGCACAGATTCATGAAGGGGGGAAGCAGCATGGCACAGAGTGATGAATAAGGGTGGGGAGTAGCATGGCACAGAGTGATGAAGAAGGGGGCAGCAGAAAGGCACAGGGTGTTGAATGGGGGCCAGGTGAAGGGGGGAAAAAATAGCATGGAGGGCGCAGTGTGATTATAAGGGGGCTCAGCGTGGTGATTATAAGGGAACACAGCATAGTGATTATGAAGTTGCACAGTAATGTGTGAATGATGGCACAGGGGGCCTGTGGCAATGTAGTATGTGGTGTGTGTGATGGCACAAGGGGCTTGTGGCAATTTAGTGTGTGTGTGTGTGTGATGGCACAGGGGGCTTGTGGCAATGTAGTGTGTGTGTGTGATGGCACAGGGGGCTTGTGGCAATGTAGTTTGTGTGTGTGTGATGGCACAGGGGGCTTGTGGCAATGTAGTGTGTGTGTGTGTGTGTGTGTGTGTGTGATGGCACAGGAGGCTTGTGGCAATGTAATGTGTGTGTGGTAGGTGGTGGCTAATTAATGGGTGCTCTTTTGTTTGTGGGGTGATGGTGAGGCAATTTAATAGTGGGGACTATTCATTTAAGATGGGGTGATTTGAGTGCCATTAATTGAATGTGGGGTGAGTCTGGGGAGAATGAGATCTATTTATTAAATGTGAATATGAATTAGTTAATGGCAGCGATGGTTGCAGGAAATAGGTATATTTATTAAATGTAAATACTATTAATTTCTTGCTGGGGCTGTTTGGAGGGAGGGAAATAGGTTTATTTATTAAATGGAAATTCTATTACTTTAATGCTGGGGTTGGTTGGAGGGATATAGATCTATTTATTAAATGGGAATACTATTATTTTAATGTTGGGGCTGGAGGAAGGCCTAATTATTAATCATGGGTGCTATTGATTTAACGCCAGGGTTGGTTGACATTTTCTAAATGTGCTCATTTTTTTTCCCCAAATAGGGCCCCCAACGTTCCAGGATCCAGACAAGCTGCAACTAAAGAGACCAGCAGCCACAGGTGGTGAAAGTGACAAGAACAGGTAGGAGAAAGCAGGACAGTCTGTCAAATGTCTGATTCTATTAGGACAATCACGATTTTTTTGTGACTGTTCTGCACAATCTAAGGGGCAGGCCAAGACTGGGTACTCTTTATATACACATTGCATTTTTTATATACTACACTATGGTGCTAGCTGTCCTTTGTGGGCTTGCCATACCACCTCTAGTAGTTTGTTACGCCTCTCTAGTGGCTGACCACACCCCCTCTGGTGGGTCTCTACCATTATATTCTCCCTGTGGGCCCTTCATGCCCCAGTCCCACACTGGAGGTACACATGTAGTATTTTGACTTGTGCTTCATATCACTACTTAGTGCTGTTGTTAACCTTTAGATGGTTAGATTGGCTACACGTTGGTCTAGCCCCTCCATCATACTTACAGATGGACTTTTCTGAAATAATATGTGCTGCTGTTAATGATCTAGTGATCTAATTAGCTACAGGTTGTTTTAAACCTGCCCACATCATCTCCTACTCGTCCATGTGTATTCCGTTTTGGAGACTGATGTCAATAGGTGCTCTGACCCTAGCCAAATACATCTAAAATGTAAGGATTTGTTTTTATGACAGTGTGTTAAAAACAGAATAGAACTTATTGCATGTCTCTACCTATTATACAGTCATTGCTAGATTAATAGTGATCAGTGAGGCTTTTCTCCCCCCTGTGCTGAGCCTATTTTAGAATGTTTTTGGGTTGGTCAAATTCCAACATCCGGAGTTTATTGAAGCCAGGATTAAGATTTATGTAGTGTAAGGATGTTTGTTTGGTAATCACACATGATCACCAGACAACAACCTGTAATGGGCCCCAAGCAGGGGTGCACCTGATACTGTAGGTTCCAGGATGAGGGAGAGTGGTCACTCTTACTACTACCCTCCCACCATCCCTTCCACTAAGGATTTTGTTCTGTAGTGCAGTGGCAGAGCACTAGTGTACTCAGTGATATCACCAGAGTGCTTATGTAATTATGCACCACCTCTCCTCTGGCCCACACTGGCAGGAGATAATAATAAATGTATTATTTTTAATTATTTGAAACTAAACTGATTGGGTTCAAATAATTAAAAATAATACTTTTAATATTATCTCCTGCCAGTTTGGGCCAGAGGAGAGGCAGCACCTGCAAAGACTGCCCCGTAAAGCAGTAAGTTAACCCTTATTGCTCCAGACCAGTATCCAGGGCATGAGCTGAGCGTTTTTGTTACATTATGGCAATAATTTATGTATTTATTTTTTACAACCTCCATAGTAAAGGGACTATTGATAAATAGGCCTCTGAGAATTAGATAGTGGAAGGAACAGGGTCCCCCAATAGCAGAGATAAGGCTTCTATAAAGCTAATGTAAAAAGATGTTGGTTTCAAATGTATGTAAACAAGTTCCTACTTGTTTGATAACACTCTTAATTCCAGATTGCATATAGAGAATATATGGGTATTTTTAAAACGCAAACTGTAATGTATTATATATTATACCTAAAGAATTCATTAAGTCCTGAATTGTACATATCCATTTTAATTATGTTTTATGGACAAATAATAACTTCTGGCATGAAAATGAGAAGAGTCACTTGTAATTTTACTTGACTACTGAAGTGTTTGACAGTGTTTTTGAAAATTTGGGAGGATTCATAACAATGATGCTGGGATGTAGTGAGAGTTGGAGTAATAGTTTTTCAGATAGAGGTTTGTTACTTTATCCCATGCAGTACTTTGCCAGCTTGTCCGTTCACTCACATTTTACATTATTTCATAGTTGGCCAGGCTTGAATAGAGACACTTTGTTCTACTGTTTCTTCTATTAGACCCAAAGAGGACAGGGATCACTGGATACATTCTGTCACAGTAGATGTGCTTACCAGACCTTAATTGATATGCTGATGCTTTGTTTGCAAGGTTTGCAACATTGTGTTTTGGAGTTCTAACCTTTTGACAGAGATATTAATGTATTTTCTTTTATTGCCTTTTAACTCCTCTCTACTCACATCATTGGTTATTAAAGGATGAAAGCATAAGCATTAAAAAATACTACAGTACGTTTGAAAGTAAAAAGCTCTAAAACATAAGCATTATCTAGTTTTCTGGTTCAACACTGACACTGCTGCTTGCTGCTCATTTGAATAAGCCTCCAGGATTGGAGATCTGGAGAGGTTAGTGAACCATGGGAGCCAGATGTGAGTATCTTGAGGGAAACTCCACAGTTCTATCAGTTCTTTAATTGCTATTTTATATAAAAAGTTCTCAGGACTTATACTGATTTTTTTTTAATTTGTTTATTACATAGTGCCTTGAGCACTATGCATGTTGTTCATGATCCTTTCGCCTAAGAGATTGCTCGCTCTTTGCTCTCACGGGCAAGGAGAGACACCTCACGGCAGAGAGGAACACGGCACTGTCAGAGTCTATAGAAAAAAATTACATAGGGCCTAACAATACTGGTGTAACTTTCAGTGACCCCCCAAACTGGTATTCTGAGCATGCAAGGGCCAGCCCATGCTTGGGGCTTTACTGCACATTCACCAGCCGGAGTATGTTCAGAAGAGGCCCCACTGTGCTCTACTGAGATTCGCCTAGGGGCTTGCATTTGCGCAGTGAATCCATAAACTGTGTAAGCACCAACCTCTGTACATATTCAGAATAGCAAAGCAGGGGTCTAGGGGAGGTGGTCCGGCATTGTTCTCCTGGCTTTTCATTCCTGTATTATACAGGCGTCTCAGCAGCATGTAGCGGCAGAATTACTTTTATCTTAATATTTTGACATTAGTTATGGTTAGATCGACTTGCACAGAATTTGTTCACATTTTATGTCTTTCATGTCCTTACTCCCTGTTTATACAAAGTCATTTGTGACAGCATCCTCTACACATTCTGGCTTACCCTTATGTGCATTGATGTGGAATAAATGTACCCCTAACATTATTTTTGTCCCATTCCATTAGAATACTTTTCTGATAAAAAAAAAAAAGAGGTCTGTTGTGATTTTTACTTTTCCACCAGTAAATTGCACCATGGAATAGAATGGCAACAAGTCTTGTTTTTTTAAAAAAAATAATATTTTGGAACTAATGGAATTTGTCAAATATGCATATTTACATGCTACTGCAGACCTGTGCATTTATATGATTTATGTAGTCACAATCCTCTTTTTGCCCGACTTGTGGTCTACTGCTGATTTACACAAAGTTGACAACCCATAGTGTCGTAAATTAAGTTTCATCAGCTCAACAATGCTTAAATAGCTTAGCTAGATAAAACATTGTTAACTGGATGGGCCATGTAATATAAAAGTGTTCTAGCAATAAATATATAAAACATGTAGAAGGTGTGTGTTTGTAATAACATAACTTTTTGTGTTGACTTCATGCTTGACATGGATAAATCATTCTCTTCTCTAATTTGTATTCCCTTAGCCATACTTTCCTATCACTGTTAGGTTTCTGTTACATTTAGGTTATAGTGCAAAAGGCTAATTTATATATATATTGTACAATTACTTAATATACAAAATACTTTCACCACTAAATTTGTGATATTTTTTATTAATGTGCTCTATTCTAGATGTTTCTGTATTTTGTCTTGCTTGTCTGGCCAGCAGGATTGATTCATGGGTTTGTAGCTATCTGGGGTGATGTATGAAATTGCACCTTCTCACCTTCAGTCATTATCACCATTTAAAATCACTTCAGTAAAATGTAGACTCCATTCTGAAACTAAGTATACAATATAAAATCCGTTCTAGTGGCAGGTATGCAATATATAATATCATAAACAACAGTAGTAACATGGCAAATAAGATCCACAGCAGTACTATTTGTATTCCCAGTAATATGCCCTTTACTAAGCACATAAACAATAATGCTCAGTAATTTAACCAATAATGACAATAATTATAATACCCGGTAATTAATATTCTAGCAGTGTTAATGTCCAGTAAAATGGTCAGTAATGTGCATAGCAGTAGTAATGCCCTGTAGTTTTCTAGTAGGAGATATGCCCAGTAATATATATATATATATATATATATATATATATATATATATATATATATATATATATATCTTTACCTCTTTCCTTCTTTCCATCAGGACTTATACTTTACACTCCTCTCTATCATTATTGGCAGGTGACACTTCTACTCTGTGTGCAGAGGGACAGAGGATAAAAATGAAAAGAAATGGAAAAAAGAAAGGGGAAATAGATTTGTATGTCCTCGAAATCTTATAGCTGTATCTTCCCTATTATAAGAGTAATTTTCAATTTTTATTAATCATGTATTCTTTATATAATTTTTATAAGGGAAAGTGCCTTTGCTCATGAATAATTTGTTTATGCGTGAAAAAAGGAAAAAAAGTGTGTGTGTGGGGGGGGGGGGGGTGTCATTTAAATGGATAGCACAATCTATAGTATATAGACCCGAAATATAACTTTTATTAATAAATAATGAAAAATACCCATACATGACAGAACAAAACTCCAACACAGCAAAATATAAAATTTAGTAAAATAGTATTGGTGATTATAAAGTTATGGAAATGAGTGATTCAAATTTATTTTGTGGTGAGTTTTTAACACATTTGGTTTTTTAAATCACATTTAGTCAGTTATTATTTATCCCCAATTGCACCCTTAGGGAGGTTATGAAGTTACATTAATTGTTTTTATCCATTGTTTCTTATGGTTGTTATTCACCAACAATCCTCATGGTTCAGTTATTTAACCAAATATATTATTTCTTCATTGATTGTGGGATTATCTGCAATATCTCACTGGATACCAAGCCAGGCACTTCAGACACAGTATCAATCATTCGTACATGCCAGCTGAAGTTGTTGTGATCAGTTAAGCTTACTGGAGCCATGGAAGCTATAATAACTCCGAGCTGCAAAGTCGCTACATAAGGTCCATTTTTCTCCCTGAAACTGATAGTTCTATATCTTTAAGGTACATTGCTATCTCATATATTGTTCAGAAATTCCCTTACACCACAGACATGCTGACGTACATTTCACTTAATGTTTTTTCAAGGCAGACTTCCACCATGCCTTTAAAAAAGAGTTCTCTGCAGGTGTTCTGTTTAATTACTCTTCACTGCAGACACACCCTGTTAGCCTGTTGTTAACTGTGGAACAAGATGCTTTTAAACCACTTCAAAACATGTAAGTTACATAAAATCACTCCCTGTCACATAATACACTATATGCACAAAAGTATTTGGCCACACCTGTTAATTATTGAATTTAGGTGTTTCAAACAGACCCCTTGCCAGAGGTGTATAAAATCAAGCACCTAGCCATGCAGTCTCCATTTGCAAACATTTGTGATACAAAATGGGTTGTTCTGAAGAACTCAGTGACTTCCAGCATGATACTGCGATAGGATGCCATATTTGCAATAAGACAGTGAAATTTCATCCCTGCTGGATATTCCACTGTCAACTGATATTATTAGAAAGTTGAAGCGTTTAGGAACAACAGCAACTCAGCCACAAAGTGGAAGACCACATAAAATCACAGAACGGGGTCAACGACTGTTAAGGCACATGGGGCCTGATTCATTAAGGATCTTAAATTGAGAAGTTTCTTATTTAGGTCTCCTGGACAAAACCATGTTACAATGCAAGGGGTACAAATGAGTTTTCTATTTTGCACATAAGGTAAAAACTGACTGTTTTTTATGTAGCACACAAATACTTGATAGCTTTGTACACTGAAATTTAAAGTTGATATTTGTGTGCTACATGAAAAAACAGTCAGTATTTAACTTATGTGCAAAACAGAAAACTCATTTCCCCTTCATTATTCTCCCCTTGCAATAATTGTAGTCCTTTATCCTCCTTTGTAATCATTCATAGCCACCCCAAATTATGGTCTTCCTCAACCTTTACATAAAAATTAAGTAATAAATGTAGCTAATTTGCATAATTTACATTCAGCACAGTTACTTACCTTTTTTTTTTTGTTCTCTAAAGGCCTTACTTACTTAACAAAGTTTGGAGCATCTGGGGTAATGATAAGGTGCACTAGGGAGGGAGGATTTGCAGATTTTCTACCATTATTATATATGAAATCTCATTAACAGTCTGTCTTTTTTAAAGAGGAAATGTACTTGATTTCACCTTTAATATAACTGTTTATTTTTGTGATGCTGGAGTCCAGAGTTTGCCTTGGCAGTGTTTTAATGAAATCGGTTATTCTTATTGATATTCCATGTTGTTGTAATTTACACACGTTTTTTATATGGGTTAGGTACTAAATACAAAGTACATAAACCCGGACAGCAATTTGACCTACATGAGAAGAACGATGGAGGGCTCACCAATAGTGTTTTCCTCCAACATCTTGGAAAAGAGACTTGACAGAAATGCGGCGCATGAACAGGCCGTCCGGCCATAGTGACGTCACTATAGAAAGCGACACTCTCACTTCTGGTATTAAGGTGTTCATTTAAGAATGTGCCGGGTGTAGCGGCGGTACAATGTAGAATGGTTTGTAAATAAAAAACATTGTACCGCCGGTACAGCCGGCGCATCCTTAAATGACATATTTGCTAAATGTTGGAAAGTTCTGCTTTAGATCTGCTAAAGTTTTGCTGCATTATGTAACTCTCCAATCATAATGGAGAATTATGTATGCTCATTTTCGAATATAGAGTAGTACTTTTCGGGTTTACTGGATCAGTGGTTTGTAAACCTATGTACTGTCTAGGAAAATGGATGCTCTCCTTATTTTATCACTGCTTATATCAGTGGTGGATGTGAGGTGTATACGCTGGTATGCCATACTTCTCCCACTACCTTCATTGTAATACTATAAAATTCCATTCACTTAAATTCCCATTAAATTTTTCATACCGCCACTTCTAAATTTCCACTTCTACCACTAGCTTATATAAGAACAATGTTTTAATTAAGTTTAAATAGCTTACCTGGATATGAAGGGTTTAAATATGATAGGGTTTCAAAGGCTAAAAACAACTGCCTCTTTAACAGCCTTGCACAATGGAACATTTATCAGCTCCTTTCTGAAGAATTCAGACCGTTTGTTTACATGCGTGTTTTTTATCCACCTTTTCCGTTTTTTGCCTCTTTTCCTTTGGAGTCTCTGTTTCAGCTATGGAACCTGTGTAGCATTTAGCAAATGTATTGTTTTATGTCAAAATATCCTTGCATATAGGTTTAATTTAATTAAAGCCGTATTTTTACTATTAATTTAGTAAATTTAAACACACTAGGATCCTTTTTTTTTTTTTTTGTCAGAAGCTAATTAAACTACCAGTATGTTTCTGGACTGTGGTAGAAAACCGGAGCACCCGGAGGATACCCATGCAAACAAGGGGAGAACATACAAACTCACAATGTCTCAGCGCTGTGAGGCACAGTGCTAACGAATACACTTTACTGTCCTAATTACTGTCATAATATAAGAGCAAATCCACTACACACCTTAATTGCACATTTTAGAACTGTCCCGTAAAGGCACTCCATGCCAACTTTGGGGGCTTACAGGTCCGGGTAGATATGTATATGCTGGAAAGAGTAAGAATGTTAAAAATTTCAAACAGCATCGGGAATCAAGAGGCATAAATATAGCAATAAATACCAAAGTGAATAATGATGACAAATATTTTTAGAACTTAAAATTTCTACTTTGTTTGTTTTTTTGTTATCACTGGAAGAATTACCCAAATAATTGTCTCTTCCAAATTAGATAAATTAAAGAAAAAACCTTTTTTATTATATGTTAAAGATTATCTAAATATTTCTTTGCACATATATATTTATTCAAGACAAATATTGTAAGGGTATATATATAAAATAGCAATAATGTGTTAAATCATCAGACCATGAGGCAGAATAGTGAGCACATATATAAATAATTATACATATACAACCAGCATGCAAATAAAGAACAAAGCAGGATAAGTCCTTTAGGAACTCCACTGGAATAGTTAGTTAGGGAGAATTTCCCCACATATTATTGATCCAGGTAATGTGTTCTATACATGTATAAGCGGTTTTTCTATGGTAACATTGGTTTCTTTTCCATTCCGTCAGAGTTCCCTGGGACATCATCATCATCATCATCATTGGTTATTTATATAGCGCCATTAATTCCGCAGCGCTGCACAGAGAGCTCATTCACATCAGTCCCTGCCCCATTGGAGCTTACAGTCTAAATTCCCTAACATACACACACAAAGAGAGAGAGACTAGGGTCAATTTTCATAGCAGACAATTAACCTACCTGTATGTTTGTGGATCGTGGGAGGAAACCGGTGCACCCGGAGGAAACCCACACACACAGGGAAAACATACAAACTCCACACAGATAAGGCCATAGTCTGGAATCGAACTCATGACCCCAGTGCTGTGAGGCAGAAGTGCTAACCACTAGGCCACTGTGCTGCCCATACATGTTGTTGGTCTCAACAATGATTGTAAAACTCTTACTGTCCCTACGTCCCTGTTTTGCTGTTCTGGCCATCCTGCTGCTTCGTAGTGGGTCATATATTACAACTTTAGAGCTCATTCTGGCCTGGTACACTTGCGAAGATATTAAGGTTCCGCTTACTCTCAGTGGATGGTTTTGTCCTCAATGCTGCCATCGTTCTGTGATAGATGTCTGACACATTTCGTCTGGAAGCTCCACACTTTTTCAAAGTTGAGTAATTACATACCAATATACAAAATCTTGATTTTCCGTGGGCATAACTAAGTGTATTCCCATGCCTAGCATCTACTCAGCAAGCACCACTTAAAAATACGTCAGAAGTAGTGAAAAATGTATTGGACTTATTCAAAGTCTGATAATTTTGTTAACATGTTTACTGGAGGTCTGGAAGAGTTAGGGGCAGCAAAAAGTATTCAGGTTGAAAGGGGATGTCTCTAGCTGTTATGGACATGAAAAGGTTACAGACTTCAGACTAGAATTCCTGCAAGACTGGATCATGTTCACGATCCAGCATACTGCAATACTGCATGCTTCAAAGTTCTTCAAAGACACAATGTATAGGGTAAATTAGTTCTATAATCTATATCAACCAATCGTATATATCCCTTTTAGTCATAAATGTGCAGTGGAATGCTAACATGTGATTACGAGGTTAAATTATGTGTATTCTATTGGACTATGTTGTTAAATAAACTATCTAATGGTTTACAGTGGTTCTGTTCTGGACCATTCAATGTGACAAATTTAACAAAGAGAAACTGATTGTTTTTGTTGGCTTATCTTTCCCTTCACAGATACTTTTTACAATATGCAGTATAAAAGTTTAAAGTATTCTCCTTCTAAAAAGTAACAGGGGTCCTCTTTATTTTTGCATGGCTGAAATGTCTAATCATCATCATCAGCAGCTATTTTTTTATATAGCGCCACTAATAATTGTATAGAGAACTCACATCAGTCCCTGCCCTATTGGAGTTTACAGTCTAAATTTCCTAACATACACACGGAGAGAGGCTAATGTCAATTTTAATAGCAGCCAATTAACCTACTAGTAAGTTTTGGGACTGTGGGAGAAAATCAGAGCACACCCACGCAAACACAAGGAAAACATACAAACTCCACACAGATAAGGCCATGGTCAGGAAATGAACTCATGACCCCAGTGCTGTGAGGCAGAAATGCTAACCACTAAACCACAGTGCTATTTCCTAAGTTTGGTATGTGGTATCTCAGTACAGCCGGCAGCAAAATTTATAAATAATAACAAAAAAATATGTACTTTATGGAAATAATATATAACAAAATATATTGTAATATTTTGTTTAAACATATATATTTATTTTTACAGCTAATTTATAGATATTACATTATTTCTAGGCAGTAAATATATTAAAAATATGCTTATATCATAAAGGGCAATCACATGAAATTGTTCCATAGACAATAAAAGAAATAATCACTGTCATCAAGAAGTGAGGAGTGTAAATGAATCTTGCTTTCCCTATCAGATGCATGTGATTCTGCATAGCGTTCCATACCACTTCCTAATGTGTATTATGTTACCTGAAAGTAATTCATTCTAGGCCTGAACACAAAATGTAGTGTTTTGTTTCTCTGCTGCCTTCTTATCTAGCAAAGGAACATCATGTCAATGGTACATCTGCAGTTCTCATTGTTTTAGCAAGCTCTAAAGATATATCATAGATAAATGGCAGACATTCCTGAGCTAAATAAAACTGTTATGATAATAATTCCGAACACTCTTTTCTAAAAATTTATCTGTATTTGGTACAAATAGTTCTTCATGATACATTGTATTATGGATTGTTTGTGTTCTACAAAATCTTTACTATAGAAGTCTTTCCTATCACAGAAGACTCAAAAAGTATAGTTTACAAATGTACAAAAGTGTAGTGAAATAGCACAGTGCAAATACTCTATTGTGATGTCATGTACCTACTTTTACGCAAATGCACCCATTTTATGGTTAAATACACAAATTTATGGATCATTATGAGCATCTTTAGAGGGGTCTAGTCTAATGGGCTGAGTTGGGCAGATTGAGAGATTTTCTTGTCAATTACAGCTTTGCACCTAAGTGGAAAATTAGTATTTCATATTGCGGGTAACAAAGCCCTAGCAGCCCAGGCAGCTGTTCCAGGGCCCAGCAAGATTCTGCCCCTAAGGATAACGGCATAAGGTTGCTGCTCTGCACCCATGTACAGTATATAAGCCTGCTGCTCTGTGCCCATATATACTAGCCTGCTGCTCTGCGCCCATGTGTATTAGCCTGCTGCTCTGCGCCCATATATATTAGCCTGCTGCTCTGCGCCCATGTATATTGGCCTAGGAATGCTGCACTTTTACACTGTGTTTTCCTACAAGTTGAAGGTAGCATAAAAGCAATATGTCTGACGCACAAGCACTGATATGTGTACGCTACTGACAACATTCATAGAATGAATGGCGTTCTTATGTCAGGAACTTAGAGCTTACACTGCCTGCTACATGCAGGAAAACGGCATATAATTGCAGAATTGTCTAGAGTAATAAAGCTGGTGAAGAAATCATCTATATGATTCTTTTCACAGCTCACCTCAGAGTCGTGTTTTGTGGGAAAGTGAAGAGAAAATGGGGCCCCTTCAGGGTATTGCTATGGGGTCCTTTTATTCCTAGTAACCCCCTGTTTGATGATACAGGACTCATTAAATGAGCTGGCAGAGGGTGTGGAGGGGGGTGTTTAGGTAAGCATTTTGGTGATTTATGGGTAGACACATAGGGCCTTTAAGGAGTCATTAAGGAGCGTAAAGCATAAAAAGGGAGTAGCTTTGCACATGGGCAAAACATTGGAGGGGGAGGTAAATGTAAAATGTGGGGACAGATTTATAGTTGAGGTAGGGCATGTCCTAGATCAACTTTGAATTTCAGTGTAAAAATAAAGCTATTAAGTATTGGTGTGCTAGATGAAAAAACAGCCAGTATTTAACTTATGTGCAAAATAATAAACTAGTTTGCACCCCTTGTATTGTAACATGGTTTGTCCCAGAGAACATTTACTCCTTTTTTTGCCTTACTTTCCTTAGTGACTCAGGCCCATAGATTTCTCCTCTTTGCAAAATGACTTCAGTTAGGTGGTCAGAGATGTCTGAAACCCTTCCTCATCCCTGTTCTTTTATTACTCATCCCTGTTCTTTTATTCGGATGCATTAACCATGTTCCAGCTGACCTTTCAACATTCAAAAATACAAAAGTGAAACTTTGTAAGACAGAACTATTACTTCCACTACTACCATAATAACTGCTATCACACCAGCAAGTTTCCTGGGTACCCTCTTTGACTCTAGCCTGTACCTCATATTGAGTCAGTATGTGAATTGTGCTAGATTATTGAAAAGTTTCTCAAAATATGCCTATATATCACACAAGACACATCCAAAATAATTTTCTAAGCACTTTACATCTTCACTAATCATTACTGCTTGTCCTTACATTGACTGCCTAACATAAACATAAATTATCAGTATTACCCTGATCCACTTGTCCTCATTTGTCACCAAATACCTACATACTAGACCCCTTCTATCTTCCATCATCACACCTCCCCTCTTCCATCACTACATGCTAATTTTCCCATCTGCAGACTTTTCCAATGCAGTATCCATTCCATGAGACTCTTTCACATTTCACACATTTAACTTTCAAAATGTAAAATGCTCCCTGAAAACACACCCTGAAAACACACCATTTTTGTAGAACCCATTGTATTTAGTCAATTCTCAATGAAAATGTCATCACAATATTCTTTATTTATTCATTGTACACACCTTCTGTCATGCTCACTGCTTTTAAAACCTCACCACTCCATCCAGGAATCTTGCTATGTACTGTGCCACACTTGAAGACTGCTCCAGGATAACAGACCATCCCAACTTATGTATTATTCCCCAATTACCTTGAGATTGTAAGCATGGGTGTAAGGTAATCTTTGATCTTGTGCCTGTCTCTTTCCCCTGTTTTTCTTACAGGATTGTTTTTCTACTCATTTGTAAAGTGCTAAGGGTCAGTGGCACTATAAAGAAATGTGGGGTTATTTATAATAGCTGTAAATCCAAAAAAGAGAATATTATTTGTACAATAATGATAACAAAAGTTACGTTTTCAGACCTTTTAGTGATAAAGTATCAGTTAAAGCACCAAGTGTTCATCGCACCTTGGGCAACTCCCACCTTATGATCATCCATAATACCACAAATGTACATTTATCTAGAGCCAAAGTAATTTGTTTTGTGTTTCTGTTATGTTTTAGAAAATTTGTATCAAGAAAAGAGCTCGCATGGGGATGATGACAACATTTTCGATGACAAGAAATACAGCTTTATAGTAGAGTTGTCTACTCAAGTTTCCTTTCAGCAAAATAAGATTACAGGACTGGAAAATACAATGGAAGATAGCGAAAGAAGGATACAAGATCTTGTGAAAAATATTCACGTATCACTTACCAACAAAGATGAAACTGATTGGGAATTCTTAACACAAGAAGATAGAATGATTAACTTTACTCCCTGTCCGTCGTCACCTAATGCATTGAGGGAGGGTATCCATTCACAACGTGTAAGCAGTGCGGATCCAGATTATAGTAGGAGTCAGTTGGAAAGCTCACAGCCTGTCAACCCAAATCTATTGCTTATCAATGAGTTAAGTCAGGATTCACATGTTGTATCAGAACCTGTAGACATGGACATCTATAACCTTTATGTCGGTTTAATCCAGGCTGGCATTGCAGATGAGTTACATGAGATACTGCAAACCTGCAATAAGGTCGCAATCTGAACACAAGGCTGCCATTAAGCAGTTAACTAAAATGATTAAAGAAGTAAACAATTAGCATGTCTTTACCACTAGCTTGTAACTAGTTTTTTTTACAGTTAGGAAACGGTTAAAACATGCATGTACTCATGGAGGTTCCTAGATTGGTATTTTGGCAGTCAAGTCTTATTACTGGTAATACATCAAAGTTAGAATGAAGTGGGATGTGCCTGTTCTGCATTGTATTGCATCTCTCATTGCAATCAGCAATCTTACTTCTCCAAATACTCACTTACCTTGATTTGGAGTCAATTTGCATGTGCATGTAAACAGGGATAAGAGAGAATCATTACAAGGGTTACAAATCACTGGTAAGTTTTCTTCCTCCTTTTTAAGATGAGTTAGTATTCAAAACACTGAGGGCCTCATGCAGAGTTGGATGCATGTCCATTTTATTTGCGTAACGTATACATACACTCCACATGAAAAATGTGTACGTGTAAGTCCCTATGTAGAAAGAAGGGGAGTTTCAATGTAGGCCAAATACAGCAAAGTGGTGTAGAAGCTTTGACATGTTGTAGCCATGGGTTCCAAGTGAAAGTAAATGATTTTTGGTATGCTAGTCATAAATGCTATAGGATGGGCAAACCATACTCTTCTAGTTAAAAAGACAAGGTGGATGAGGAGACTTCCATTTGGAAAAGATGAGACAATTAGCTGCAGAGCAAATGCATCTTATTGATTTATTGGCATATTTCAAGTTCTCATGAAATGGAATGAGGGTAAATGCAACTTTGCAGTATCTGGGAGATGGACATTAAGCAAATTTAAAACTATATCTCTAGCTGTTGACCAGAAGGAGCTTAGTTTAGGATAGCTCTACCCAATGTGCCTAAAGAAACCAATTTGGCCACAGAGTCCTGATGAAGGTTAGATGGTGTGTAGCCTGGAAAGGATACCAGCAATAATTCCTTTTGTTGTTATAGTAATGATTTAGCAAGACTGCTTCTAATCTTAGCCTAGTCTTTGGAGTGCAAGGTCACTCCCATCTGATGTTCCCACTTAATCTCCTGTAGTTCCTTCTCAAGAAGAAATTCTAGCATTGTACATAATGGCAGTGAGCTGCATGGCATCATGGTGGGTAAGACAAATAGATTTAAATAAGATTTGGGGACAAGGAGGACACCCTGTCACATACTGGAGTGAAAAATAGTGTGAAAATATTGGAAAAGTTGGTAATTATAGAACCCAAAATGAGTACAGACCTCTGTAAAGCTTGAGAAGACATTTAGTGGAGCAATATTTGAGAAGCATAAATATTCTTATTGATTTCAGAGAGGGATGGCCCATAAAGTCAAAGAAGAGAGAACATTTTATCATCAATATTTTTATTAAAACTTTTTCAAAAATATATGGGGTACAGAAAAAAGAAAAGAGGGGAAATCACAAAAGGAGGAACACATGGGGGATCCCCACGCATGGGAGGAGGATTCACTCAGTTGAAGCAAGGCTCATAAGTCAGCAATATACATACAGAAGAGTGCAAGTGTGCATCAAAACACATTAACCTTCATTTTCATAGTCTGAAAATACTCCCAGCATGGGGTGCTAGAGGGTGTAGTCTGTTCATTGGGCTGGGGAAATTCTATGAGGGCCACTGGAGAGGGAAATAGTAGGGAGTCCGGGGTGTAAGAGAGAACATTTTAGTCACTTTGTCCCATATGCTGCATGAGAAATTAAGTGTTGGTAGATCTTTATAGATTGGGGGACATAAAGGAAGGAGGTATACAAAGTAATATCTGGAAAGAGATTAAATCCTTTAAGGCTGCTGCCTTTTCAACCCATACTATGAAACCTGGGTGACTGTGCATACCAATGCCTTGAGCTAAATTGGAAGTGTGACAAAATGGACCTCCTATGCCACCCTGTCCATTGTTGCTGGGGACTGGCTGGGCTTGCCTTGCCACCATCCCCTTTCTTTATCCCAAACTGCGCCCATACTGTCGCAATAGTAGGAAACTGATGCCACCACTAGGCTCCTTCACTGGCGCTAGAACAGCTTCCGACTATGTAACTCGCTGATGAAGTACCCCCTCACTGGGCACCTGGGCTGGTACCCCTGACCTCTTGCTTTAGATCAAGATTGCTGTGGATGGTTCCCCTTGGCCTATCACACTGGCCAGCTTCAAGGTAGTGTGCAGAGCATTGGTACTGGAATGCTGGCTTCCAAACTTCAGAACAGTCGGATAACGAATTAGATTGGTCTAATCTGTAGGTCACAGGAATCGCCACACGTAAGTAGGCATCAGAACAGGATCTTTAAGCACTGATGTTTTATTAGCTGAAGTAGTCCTAATAAGGACTCTTACATACACTAGTTTAAGGTACTAGTGTTCTCCAGAAGTTACGGATAATATAATAAAACAAGGTCAAACAGTGCTTATTTTATACAGTTTTAGACACAGCCTGGCAGGGGATAAACAGCCCCTTTTTCCGACCAGGCCCCAAAAAAAATCTGAAATATTTCATTCAAAGATTAACATCAGGTTGTGAGATGTTCCTTAAACTTGGATTTTAAATGCAATTTATACTTAACAAAATTTACACTAATCTGTAATATTCTAAATCACATTGTTTAGATGTTTCCTTTCACTTTAACAAGGCAAGATAGCAAGGAACGACTCCCTGCTGTGCTTTGAGGCTAATAAAACATGTTTGTCACTTCACATGAAAAGAATTAATTAGCATGAGGCTTCCTTTAGAAAAGTTACACAAATTCAATTTCCTCCCCTGCCACCGTCTCAGAAATACATTTCCTATACCAAAATACAACACAATATAAAAAAAAGTACACTTGCAATTATATAAATGAGCCCACTGTGTTAATAATTGAAATATATTTATACAATAAGTTATTTATAATTGATCCAGCCACACCACGTCTGCACCGAGCAATGAAAACTTCCAGAAAGAATGGAACGGCATCCTCGAAACCTGGTCCTACTTGATGGAACTCCTCATCAAAGACAGGAAGTCCTCCCCTGAGAAAATACACACAAATTCATAGTATACAAGATTCACTAAGACCCCCAAATAAACTCAACAAAATCAAAGACCACATCATAGCAACCAAGCAAAGGAAATTCTACAGAGATTTCGATGAATTTGAAAACAAAAAAATATATATCAGAACAAACAAAATCCACCCCTCAACACAGAAAGCACAAGACGCTCAGAATGGACACCCTATGTAACGAGACCTGCAAAGAGAGAAGACCATCAGTGATTGCCAACAAACTGTAACAAACAGGCCAAAATAAAGTAAACAAACCACAACGCTCAAGAAATTTCATCTGCAAAAAAAACAAACAGAAATTACCCACAACTAGTGAAATTCTACTTAATCAAAGACTCAAAATCAATTGAAAACTCAACAAAGAAAAAGAATCATGCACAATTACAGACTTAAAAAGAAAACAGACTCTGTAGAGGAACAATTGGAGGTCTTAGAAAAAAGAATAAGATTATGCATGAGAAAGGGACAAAACCGGAAGGAATCTTTTAATCTTAGCAGCCTCAACCTCACCAAACCGACAAATTCAACACATTGTCACACGCCGGCCCCGCAGGACGGGTACCGACGTTGTTACCTTCCTCCTGTAAGCGGTGATCAGGGTGTCCTGACTTCATTCTCGGATCAACATCCACCATCTAGTCTCTTGTTCTGCGCATGTGCTACCAACTACCCTCTCTTATGACCTCCTACCCATTCCCATTGGTCCCAGCATTTTGGAGCACTATTTAAACCTCCCATTTCCTTCTGTCCGATGCCTGTTCTTCGAGTTACTCACTCTCAGTAAGGATCTGGATTCCTTCGGTCTGACTCACCTGCTGTTGCTCTGTACGAACGTCCTCGGACCAGCTGAGTTCCTCTCTGCTGCTGCCTCTAACAGAACTGCTTGCTGCACCTGTATTCACCAGCCATACTCTGAATTACCATCTACGGACCAGCTAAGTTCTACTCCACTATTGCTTCTATTATTGAACTGCCGCTGTACCAGTAATTCACCACCTGTTGCTCTGAATCATCATCTACGGATCAGCTAAGTTCTACTCCACTATTGCTTCTATTATTGAACTGCCGCTGTACCAGTAATTCACCTGCTGTTGCTTTGAGTTACCATCTACGGATCAGCTAAGTTCTACTCCATTACTGCCTCTATTTGAACTGCCGCTGTACCAGTAATTCACCTGCTGTTGCTCTGAGTTACCATCTATGGATCAGCTAAGTTCTACTCCATTACTGCTTCTATTTGAACTGCCGCTGTACCAGTAATTCACCTGTTGTTGCTCCGAGTTACCATCTACGGATCAGCTAAGTTCTACTCCATTACTGCTTCTATTTTGAACTGCCACTGTATCAGTGATTCACCTGCTGTTGATCTGAGTTACCATCTACGGATCAGCTAAGTTCTACTTCATTACTGCCTCTATTTGAACTGACACTGTACCAGTAATTCACCTGCTGTTGCTCTGAGTTACTATCTACGGATCAGCTAGTTCTATTCCGCTATTGCCATCATTGAACTGCCGCTGTATAAGTATCCATCTGCAGTTGTCCTGACTTGCCATCTACGTCTCAGCTAATTCTATTTCAGCATTGCTTCCATTCGCACTACCGCTGAACCACTGACTCTTTTGCTGTTGCTTCAAGTTACAACTCACAGATTTGCCACTCCATTGCTACTTTCTCAGCTACACTTTTATTGCTCTGCATTCCTATAAGACTGGTCCCTTCGCCACAAGAAAGTTTTCATGAAAAACAAAGAAACAGAAAAAGTAGCTTTCCAAATCCTGAATACATCCAACCAACCCTCAAATCAAAATCTTAACTACCCACAACAATTGAAAGGAGCGGTCATGAAGACCTTCGAAACGCTAGTGGGAAAAGACCTAGAGAATTTTCTCTCCTTTATCTGTCTCCCCTCTATCATACAGCTCCCTTCATCCAGCGTTTTCTCTCCTTTATCTGTTTCCCCTCTTTAATACTGCGCCCCTCATCTGGCTTTTTCTCCACTTCAGTTGCCTTTCTGCTGACTTCTTTCTTCTCTTCTGTCTTTTCTTCTTTTTGTGGCTGCTTCCCGGGCAATCTGCACTGCAACTATTGGGCGTGATGACGTCCGACATGCTGTGCACGGGGAGGAGTGCGCCAGTCCGGGCTGTCACATAGGTTTTTTGTTCTGTTTTTTTTGTTTTGTTTTTTTAAATATATATTGGGGTGGAAAATGGGGGATAGCAGAGGGCCAGAACAATTGATATTGCGGTCCTTATACGGCACACCGGCCGGACGTTCCTCCCCCCTGACCTAGAGGAAGAAGCTAGACTCCTAGAAGAAAAACTGAAAAGTGACCCTACTTTCAGATACCAAAGGTCCCTCACAAACTGCTCAACGATGTACTATACAAAGGTATCCTCAGCAAAAAAGAAAATGCTTACCTTGTGTGGTGAAATGAGGTATTAATATCACTTCAACCAGTCTGCACCTTGTTTCTCACAAGTGGACTATAAAAACATATACTTTATCTAGCCCTCTGGTTCCTCATATTTGTCAGTCATATTTAAACTTGTATATATTCTATTTGAAAGTAGTTAAAATGTCTGGCAGCATGTTTTTCTTATCTTGCAGACTAGGCAAAAGGATTATTGTGCACCAGTCCTGTATGAATGTACATCACAGCAGGAGGTCTCATGTATTAAGATAGGGAAAAGGTCCACAGATAGAGCTCTATGTTTAATTACAGAGGAATGAATTGTGTAATTAAAATGTAATGTTTCTGGATTGCTATCTCTCCTGTTTAAACAAACTCTGCTGTATAGCCACAGACCAATACCTATCCTTAATTATATCAAGAGTGGCTCTTCTGCTATCCCTTTGTCTGTATGTTTACCTGTGAAAAGGAAAACGCAGAAAAGGACCAATCAGGCAGGTTCTGAAATTGCTGAGAAGGTCATTTATGGCTTTAAAAAGGAGCTCCAGAGAACAGCAAATGGGCATTCACTATCCAGTAATAGCTGAAGTCAGGCTGGTGTTGAGGCCCCGGTCTCTGCCCTGAAAGGAAAGGGACAATCGGTTCCTTCATCATCATCATCATCACCATTTATTTATATAGCGCCATTGAATCCGCAGCGATGTACAGAGAACTCATTCACATCATTCCCTGCCCCATTGGAGCTTACAGTCTAAATTCCCTAACACACACACACAGACAGACAGAGAGAGAGAGACTAGGGTCAATTTTGATAGTAGCCAATTAACCTACCAGCGCAACATCGCCCGCATCCGACCCTCTCACAAGACGCCACCAAAATCATCATCCACGCACTCATCATCTCTCGCCTCGACTACTGCAACCTTCTCCTCACTGGCCTCCCCCTCTCACATCTCGCCCCCCTCCGCTCTGTACTCAATGCGGCTGCTAGACTCATCTTTCTCTCACGCCGCTCATCCTCTGCCTCCCCTCTCTGCCATGCCTTACACTGGCTCCCCATCCCCTACAGAATCCTCTTCAAACTGCTTATAACCACTTACAAGGCTCTCTCCCTGTCTACTGCTCCCTATATCTCCAACCTCCTCACCCTTCACACTCCTGCCCAGTCCCTGCACTCTGCTAATGACCGTCGCCTCTCCTCCACTCTAATTACCACTTCCCACTCCAGAATCCAAGACTTCACCCGAGCTGCCCCCCTGCACTGGAATGACCTCCCTCGTTCCATCCGTCTCGCTCCCAATCTGTGCTCCTTTAAACGAGCACTTAAAACTCACCTGTTCCTCAAAGCTTATCAACCATCCACTTAACCCCTCATCTACTCTGCTCGCTATTCCCTCTCTCCCCTGGCTCCTTCTTCTCTCCCCTGGCATCACCAGCTCCCTCTCGTGTCTAATTTGTCCACCCTCCCTTAGGATGTAAGCTCTTATGAGCAGGGCCCCTCTTCCCTCGTGTCTCCATACCTATTCTTCTGCTCTGTCCTTACTCCATATGGCTGTCCTAGAGTTACTGAAGCATTGGTACTTTGTGTTTATCGTTCTGTACTGTTTAACCCTGTATGGTCTACTGTTTGTACTATATACGGCGCTGCGGAAACCTTGTGGCGCCCAACAAATAAATGATAATAATAATAATAATAATAATACTAGTATGTTTTTTAGAGTGTGGGAGGAAACCGGAGCACCCACGCAAACACGGGGAGAACATACAAACCCCACACAGATAAGCCCATGATCGGAAATTGAACTCATGACCCCAGTGCTGTAAGGCAGAAGTGCTAACCACTTAGCCACCGTGCTGCCTGATTCCTTGAGTACTTCCTTTGCCCTGATCTACCTCTCCAGGTCTTGGGGAGCTGTGTGTTCTCCAAAAGCAGAGTGACAGTGACTCAGGACCACTGCCTTACTTGTAACCTCAAAGGAGAGAAGGGAAGAAGCTTGGATGGATAGACAGCAGTCCCTGAGAGTGGCTAGGATACTGGTAAGGTGTTTTCATTATACACTGTATGTTGTCTGTGCCAGACTGTAGTGTTATTTGTTGCAGGTTATTATTTAAAGTTGTTTATTGCTGTTTGGTGCTACCATTTTGTTAAATAAACGTATTTATTTTATTTTGGATATTTGCCTAGGTGATTTTGAACCTTGGATAGGTACAGGGTTGGCCAGCTGTGCAGCACATAGGTTTACAATAAACCTGGTATCTTTCTAATTCTCATCCAAGGATCCCAGTATTCTACTACTGACCAAAAAATCCACAAGGACATCAACAAACCATCAGGGAGACTGATAGTATCAAGGATTGTGTCCCTGATCTGCAACCTCTTAGAAAACAGACCACTTCCTCCAACCTCAAGCTGTCATACAAAGAAGCTACCTTAAGGACAGCACCCAGATCCTCAAGGTTTTGAACGACCTTGAGTGGAAAGATGACTACCTACTTGCAACCTGCAATGACACCTCACTGTACACAATCATTGACCACAAAAAATGGTGAGAACACAAAAGATAATTCCTTCAGAAACATCTATACCCAACACCCAAACAGAATTCCTCGTAGAAGGAATTAATTTTATCCTCAAACACAGTTACTTTTGTTATAAAAGGTATGTACTACAGGCAGATAAAAGGAATGACAATTCGGACCAAGTTATGCTAATCTCTTCATTGCAAAATAGGAGGAAGACCACATATGGAACAACAGCCCCCACCTTCCCAACCTCATCATATGGGAAAAAATACAGTGTTGACATCCTCTTCATCTGGAAAGGCAACCACGAAGACCTTAGCACTGTCATTAACAACAATGATCTAAACCTGAAATTTACCTCCAACATCAGAAACAAGCTAGTGGAATCTCATAGACCTCCCCATCTACATTGAAGATGACGACCTTCACACCAAAACCACTAGACAGCAACAGCTACATCCCAGCCTCCAGCAACCACCACAAACTCTGGCTACAGAACATCCGAGGAGGACTAATTAAGATGCTCAGATGAAATATTTCCACCTTGCACAACTTTGTTAACCAAGCCACCACCGACAAAGCCAAATTCGAAGAAAGAAAATACAAATTTCCACTCTACAACAAGAACTAATAAAAACCAAAAAGACGGTGAAGGAATCCTTATTCAACTACACAGAGAAAAAGAAACGAAACAGACCAGCCACTTTTCATCACCCAGTACAATAGTCCCTACAATCAACTAGAAGGAATCCTGAGGAAACATTTGCACATTCTCTTACAGGACAAAATGCTGAAAGAATCCCTCCAAGAGCATCCAAGAATAAGCTACAAGAAAGGCAGGAATCTGTTACGAGCCGCGGCGGCTCTGGGCACCGCCGCGACTCACTTCCGGGTCTGGCTCTCCCTGCCGGTTATAGTTCCTGCTTGCTGCATACTAGCCTGCTGTGCCTCATGCGCTCTGCTCTATTTGGATTCTGATTGTTTACCGATGCCGACCCTTGCCTGACTATTGACTATGTTTGTCTGCCTGTGCCCCACGATTTATTGCCTGGACTCTGATGCTGTCGTTTTGCCTGTGACCTCTGACTTCGGCTCGTCTACAGGAAACTCTGTTTTCTGCCGGCCCTCGACCCTTGCTTGCTTCACTCTGCTGGTTGCTCCTATACTCTATCGCTGGGTTGTCCCCAATCAGTGCACAACTCACGACCCTCTGTTGTCTGCGGCCAAGTCTGTCCCCACCACTAGGGGCTCCAGTGAACACCAGACCTCAGGGCAGACTACGGGTTTTGTGGTGCTGGCTGTTGGGGTTCCTAGCAGAACCTAAGAAACATTCTCACATCAAGCTTCATACCGAAAGAAATGTTGAAGTTTAATAATTGGATGAAAGTGGGAATCAATATTTTCTGTACACTAATATTGGTTGCAATGCATTTATTACACAATTGAATAATTATTTTAGCAAATGCAGATAACTAAAATTAATAGATTAAACTTAATAAATTGGTCTCATTCTGTTCGCAATCGCATGAGAACGTTTCTGGTGTTGTTTAGCATTTGCACCTTGAGAACGCTAGTTATATATATAATATCACTTTTCATTCACAAAATAGCCAGTTCACAGGGATCATAAAAAACAGTTTATACAGGTCTGATGGAGGGAATCTGAGAAGGACACATGGCAATCTCAAGGAACAATGACCAGTGGATCCACCAATGCCATGTCGAGTTCTTGGGAGGTCAAGACCCTTCGACCTGTGAATGAAGACCTTAATACTGTAACTGTGTATCTTTGTGATGTCTGCTTTTTACAACTGTACTATGTATAAATTGTTCAGTTCTGGCTTTGGAAACCAAAGCGTTCTGATAGAAGCTTGTGTTAGTGCTAACAAGCACATGCATACCAAACTTTGCCTTGTAATACAATTGCGAATAAAACCTTTGTGCTTTGGAACCACAGCAATCGCATCAGAAAATATTTATTGTATACGATACTATGGACATAACAGCTAAAAATTAAAGATGGTTAGGAGAAAATAAAAATGGATTCTACCACTGCAGCAGATGTCTCGTATGCAAAACTATAAAACACACCTCCACAAAATCCACTACGAAATTTATCTCCAACACCTACAACCAGACCTCTAACATCAGAGAGAAGACCACGTGGGACACTATGAGAGTCATACCTGAAATGTGGACTGTGTTTGTTGGATATACATTAGAAGACCAGACAGAAACTGCAATCCAGGATGAATCTACACAGACACACAATAAGGAAGTCTCTGGACCCCCCGTGGGTAAACACTTCTCTGAACCAGGACACAGTATGACATTTAAAAGTCTTAATACTAAAAGGTCTTTTTAAAAAGGACAGGGAGATAAAAATATGGGAATTCAAACTGATAAGAACATTCCAGTCATTAACTCAAGGGGCTAGATTTACTAAGCTGCGGGTTTGAAAAAATGGGGATGTTGCCTATAGCAACCAATCAGATTCTAGATGTCATTTTGTAGAAGGTACTAAATAAATGAAAGCTAGAATCTGATTGGTTGCTATAGGCAACATCCCCACTTTTTCAAGCCCGCAGCTTAGTAAATCTAGCCCAAGGGCTCAATCTAACACTTGGATTTATGACCCACTACAGGAACACACTTCACACTCCACAGCAGAGCAACTCCAGATCTCTGAACTCTTCCATCCGTAACGAAAACCTTTGTTTTATTACTTTAGCTTATCTTAATGATGTATTCCCCCTTCCCGTACAAATTTCTTGATGTAACAGCTCTTAAATGTTGTGTCTTTGCCTCAGTCATTGTAAACTTGCCAGATAAAGGGGCCTCTGTGCCATGAAAGCTAGCAAATATAATACATTTTTTGGTTAGCCAATAAAGGTATCACTCCTATAATACTTTTGTCTTTTTGACACAAAAGTATAACATCACAAAGATAATTCCATGAAAGAAAAGTATGAAACGTAATTTGTTAAACATTTGGGGCCTAAATCAATAAGGAGAGTAAAGCATAAAAAAGGAGTAACTTTACACCTGGACAAAACCATGTTGCATTGGAGGGGACGGTAAATTTAAAACGTGGGGACAGACTTTAACGTCCTAGATCAACTTTAAATTTCAGTGTAAAGCTATCAAGTATTGGTGTGCTACATGAAAACGCAGCCAGTATTTAACTTATGTGCAATATAAGAAACTAATTTGCACCCCTTGCATTGTAACATGGTTTGTCCAGGAACAAACTTAAACCTTTTTTTGTTTTGCTCCCCTTATTGACTCAGGCCCTTGGTTTTCAGAGTAAAAGCAAGACACTGAGGGGAAATAAAATTAGATACCTAGTTACTCTGTCCTCTGTAATTAGAGAAGAAGTGCAGAGTCAGGTTGGAGCAGATGTAGCTTATGGCTGGATCTCTTCAGATGTTGTTTAACTGTATTTTCTAAACACTTTGTGATAAAACATTTGCACACTCACAGTGCAGAAAACACAAATCAGACCACCTACAGTGAATGCTAAGATATAGTGAGGCTGATTTCAGGATAAGCTACATCTGTGCTAATTGGTCAGCTGATCAGAAGAAAAAAACAGCAACAGTTATTTGTCATATTAGGCTAGAGAATGCCAGAACCCATTCATAAATTAGGCATCAACGATCACTAGGCCAGCACAGGTTAAACAAAATATATAAAACGTTCCTGTTACATACTTTTGAAACCATAAACAAAGTTGCACAGATGAGAATAGAAGAGGATGAGATGATGAAAATTTCAGTACTTCATGGACATACCTGGAATAGAAGAGATCAGATGTTGTGAAGACTCACAACATTAGATACATCTATTATAGCCACTTACCCACTGAGCTGTAAACATTCTTTTATGCACTACTTTACTACTTTATTTAATTTACCATCCATTTGTTTTTGTTTCTCTATCCTATTCATTTATTTTCTTTCTTTCAATTTCACTTTATTTTAGATTTTCATTGTCATACTTTTTATTTTTGTTTATATTGTTTTCTTTTTATATTTATTTACGTTTTTAACTTATTTGTATTTTCATTATCTGACTTTTTTATTTTCCATTTGTCTGATTTATATTTTATCTTTCCCATATTTCTATTTTTACTTTATTTTAATTGTATTAATTATTTTATTGCTATCTTGTTCCCTTTTCACCAAGGAATCACTTGCATTGTAAGCTATATACGTTAAAACCATGCGTTATTAAGAATTTAGAAAAGCTGTTCTTTTACACTCAAGATCCATGGACATTTCCGAGCTATGTGCACTAAAAACTGTGAGCTATTGACATTCAGAGAGCTTTTGATGCAAAAGATCTGATTTTTCCCAGGCATTCTAAGCAATCATCATCATCATCATTAATTTATATAGCGCCACTAATTCCGCTGTACAGAGAACTCACTCACAACAGTCCCTGCCCCATTGGGGCTTACAGTCTAAATTCCCTAACAAACACACACAGCCAAAGAGAGAGACAGACACACAGACTAGGGTTAATTTGTTAGCAGCCAATTAACCTACCAGTATGAAGATCTTTTCATTCAGAATTTTCCTCCAGCATATGATGACGTGGCATAAAAAATACAAAGACACAACATAGTGTAATACAGTCACAAAAACTTCATCTTGTAAGTGCACTCACATAAGAAATTGGGTGAAGACACCATATGATATCTACTTTTAATTAATTAAGGCGCACTTATATCTTTTATCTGGTGAGTGGATTCACATAAGAAGAAAGGATTGAAGTTTTTCCACATATTCATAATATAACTTCAGTTTTTGTGACTGTATTACACTATGTTGTGTCTTTGTATTTTTTATGCCACGTCATCATATGCTGGAGGAAAATTCTGAATGAAAAGATCTTCACACCTCCAAATTTAAGCATTTTCCTTTTTTTTTCAATTTTATTACCACTTGCATTGTTGTATTAGGTGAGGATTGTTATTTTTGCCTATGTGATTACTACCACAGCGCTGGAACATTCCTATTTTGATCTATTTGTGTTACATATTGGGAAGATTGTGTGATTCCCTTAGGTGTGTTTAGCAGCAGTGGGATATTAGCGCTATCTATCTCTTCTTGAACTAATATCTGATAACCTACCAGTATGTTTTTTGGAGTGTGGGAGGAAACCGGAGCACCCGGAGGAAACCCATGCAAACACAGGGAGAACATACAAACTCCTCACAGATAAGGCCATGGTCGGTTGAACTCATGACCCCAGTGCTGTAAAGCAGATGTGCTAACCACTACGCCACCGTGCTGCCCCTATATATATTAACTATTAGCTATAAATATTAACACCTGTTCACCGCAGCTTTTAGCAGAAATATAATTAAATACAAAAGAGCTATAAAAAACATCCTTATAAACAAAGAGCTAAGGACATAGTAACCGGGTACTTTGCAAACCAATAGAGACTAAAACCTCCTTCCCCCCTCTCCACCTCCCTCCCCCCACTTTTCACAGGACTCTACTAAAACCAAGAGCTGAACAAGAATTCTTAACTGAGCAAACATTGGTCTCTACTCAAAGGATACACCCAGGAATACCAACCTCCTGAATAAATCAGTGTGTCATCAAGGTAAGCAGATATCTAAAACAGCACATCATGACAACAGAAATACAACATCACTACACCAACCTACTCTGCGCCGCAGAAAACTACAACTAAATCCTAAAACCACGAGACTGGGTGCAGATTGTCAACTCCCCTTCCCCACCACCACCACATTCTTTGGTTTAGTTTCTTCCCATTTTTCTGAGTCTGAATATGAAGATTTGTGTGCAAATCAAGGTCAGAGAGAGAAGAGAGTGGTGCTTATCCATAGCAACAAAGACCAAGGGAAAGGACCCCCTGACATCTTGGTGGATTTACTACAGGTCTTGAAACTGGTTATGTCAATTGAGTGCAAGAGTAGGGGGAAGATTTATTGTCTCCTCCACACATTCCTCTATAATACTAATTTAATTGAGAAAATATTTTTGCACTTGGACTTTCTTCTGATAAATCAGAGACTATATTTAGCACTGATTATAGTTATTTATATTTATTTCTTTACCAATATTGGTGTACACATATTTTAAGCGCCATAGGTCAATTGTTTTAAGAGATACAAAATAGATTTCCAAGAGCTACTCTGGAAGGATATTTTTGAAAATTCCTCCATAGCTGCCGTGACTTTGGTGTTCGCTATATGAGGTCACACACGATTTCAGCCCGCAGTCTCTCTCTACCTTTTACACAGGTTATAGACCTACGGAATCGCCCCATACACAGCGCTCTCACACCCCCAAACACTTCAGGTTCTGCCACCACCTATTGTAAATGGGCAATAGGACCCCAATATACTGTTCCACACTGGCACGCAGGTTTCTAGCTATCCATAAACTAGCAATACCCACACCAGCACGCACAGGGTTAACTCTTCACACCTCCAGACTGTTACACAAATGTAAATGCAAGCACACACAGCTTGTTAATCAAAAGTATCAACAAATCACACACTGGCATTCTTCTTCTAATAAGCTAATGGATTCGTTAGAGTATCAAGGACGCAACTTATTAAATTATAGATTTAATATACAAAAATACAGGGCATTCAGATAAAAAGAAAAATAATGAATAAACAATTAATGCACTGACATAACAAGCAAAACAGAGCATAACTCACTTATAATCTGTAGGCCTGGGGCAGGCAGAGAAGATGGACAGTCCTTTAATTAGATTGATTCCCCAAGAAGCTGAGAGTTTTTCCTTTCAACACACGGGTTTTTAAGTCAAATGAAATGGGATGGTCTTCACAGGGGCAGTGTTTAATGCTAATAGGGAGTAGGGATGTCCCCTGGGTATCACTATACTTTGCTCCCAAATATTCCAAAAGTCTTGACCTGTGGGTAATTCTTCACAGACATATCTCAGAGAAATAACACCCCCCCTCAATAAACCAGTCATAATCTCCCGCACATTTAAATACCAAACATAATGGGATTATGACAATGTGAGATACCTTTTCCAAAGATATGTGATTTTAGCTGTTCCCAGATATTACCGGAGCCTATCATTCCCAACCCTGGTGTGATTTCTGCTCCTCAGTATGGAGTGCCTCCCAGATTTCCCAAAATATGAACTAAGACAACATTTTCCTTTAAAGGTCGTATCTCTATATACCTGTATAGGCTTTCACATGCTGCCTACCAGGATCTCCAGCTGTGATCGGCCCCACACCGTTTATTCAAGTGTCCCAAAACTCGTTGAAGCCAAGACAAGTGACATGGTTATCTCCTCACACTGGGATCTGCAAAGACATCAAACACACTTACATCAGACTCTCTGTCTTTAAATTTTACACTTTAAACTTATCAATTGATTAATTTGATATCACCTATTTACACTGCAGTTATGAATTATCCCTTATAAATAACTGCATGTTATGTTCACAACAGTGTAACTGGATGCATTTATTGACATTGATGGAAAAGCATGTAATTTGTTTCGTTTCAGCCAATCAAAGAGGCACCAATTTCTACTCCAACCTTTTCTAGCACAGAAAGAGGAGATTTTCAACAATCCTCAATTTATAAAAGCTCAATCCATTTATGCAGACAAAAAATTTCCATGTTAAATTTGACCATGCAATAGAGAAAGAAGACTTTCTGTCATCCATTGATTTACAGGATGCCTATCTCCACATTCTAATTGCAGTGCAACATCAAAGATTGTATCTCATCCAATTCACTTGTCTACAGTTTGTCTTGTTCACAAAAGTATTGGTGGTTCTGATGGCTGCTCTCAGGAAGCAATGAATCAGTCTGGCCTTATATTGATGACATTGTGCTTATCTGGCACATCAGATTCAATCTCAGTCTTCAATAAGGGGCTGTCTCAGACTCTTTGGAATGTTCTTCTTCATGACCGGCTTACTTCCATGGGCAAGATTGCATATGAGGACTCTACAGCTGGATGTACTCACAGTTGGATTGCAGTCCATAGTCTCTGCACCATGTTGTCAGACTTACCAAGGGCAGAAGGGAGTCATACAACTGGTGTCAAAACCCAACAATGAAGGACCAGGGAGCATCAGAACCAGAATGGATCGTGTTCATAATAGAGTCCAGATCAAGAGGTTGAGGTTTGCATCTAAATGTGGTGGTCGAGTACTGATGGGAAATCCTTCCCTTACCTTGTCTCCCAGATACGAGTCAGGTTCTTTTCTCTTTTGGATATCCGGTTGTCAGGAGATAAATACTTCAATGAAAGGGACAAAGATTGGTCAAACAACTTGATTTTATTGAGAATGCGGTAAGGATAGTTTTGTTAAGCCACCGCGCCACTGACCCCTTCAGCTCAATAGTAATGACAAAATGATGCGTCTGATCAGCATAGAGCACAATAGCATTTAACATATAACATACACCTGGTGAGTATAAGGCAGAATAACGATAACATCTTCAATACAAATTGTCTAATAAGGCACACTGGTAATCACAGTTACTACTTTCACGTTAACAATATCTGACTATGATATGAGAGTGATATGACTGGTTCAGGGCTTAGTTTGGATGGATCAGGGGTGTTTCCTATTAATCCTGATTTTCCAATTGAGAATATTGTCAGGTATGAAATTGAGGGAGCATTTTCTATATTAAACTTAATCAGTAACCTCGTTGAAGGACACTGGACTGAACCTCACTGAGGTTAATTTGATATGAGAAAATACACCGATCAGCCAACATTAAAACCACCTGCCTAATGTTGTGTAGGTCTCCCTTGTGCTGCCAAAACAGCACGGACCTATCGAGGCATGGACTCCACAATACCATTGAAGGTGTCCTATGGTATCTGACACAAAGATGTCAGATCCTTTAAGTTTTTAGGTGAGGCCACCATGACTTGGACTTCTGTTTACAGTACATCCCACAGATGCTTGATCGGATTGAGATCTGGGGAATTTGCAGTCAATACCTTGAAATCTTGTAATACTCCTCAAAACATTCCTGATAGTTTTTGTAGTGTGGCGGGGCGCATTATGCTGCCAAAAGAGGCCGCTACCTTTATGCAATACCGTTGCAATGAAGGGGTGTACTTGGTCTGCAACAATGTTTAGTAGGTGGTATGTGTCAAAGTAATATCCACATGAATGCCAGGACCCAAGGTTTCCCAGCAGAACATTGCTCTGAGCATCACACTGCCTCTGCCGGCATGCTTTCTTTCAATAGTGTATCTGGTTGCCATCTCTTCCCCAGGTAAACAACGCACTTGGCCGTCCACATGATGTAAAAGGAAATGTGATTCATCAAACCCAGCCATCTTCTTCCATTGTTCCATGGTCCAGTTCTGGCGGTCAGATGCCCATAGTAGGTGCTTTCGGTGGTGAACAATGATCAGCATGGGCACCAGGGACGGATTGGGCATAGACCTTTCCGGGAAGTTTACCGGTAGGCCGGTGCCCTAGCGAGGCCGTCTCATGTGTGCCCTGGATTTTTTTTTGTTACTCATTTTTTTTTTACATCTGGCGCGAAGGGCGAATGACAGTCGGAGCGTGCAGGGGAGATTAACTGACAGTGGGAGAATGAGTTCGAGGGAGGGGTTAGCAGACAGAGTGATGCTCGCACGGGGGATGAGGTGACAGTAGGAGCGATGAGTGCAAAAGGGAGGCTGATAGTAGGGACGATGAATGCACAGGGGAGGCTGACGTTCGGGGTGATGAACGCGGAGTGGGGGGCTGACAGTGGGGGTGGTGAGCGAGCAAAAAAGGCTGACAGTAGGGACGATGAATGCACAGGGGAGGCTGACGTTCGGGGTGATGAGCGCAGAGTGGGGGGCTGACAGTGGGGGTGATAACTGCACAGGAGAGGCTGGTATTCAGAGTGATGAGCGGGGGGGGCTGACAGTAGGGGCAATAAGCGCACAGGGGAGCCTGATAGGGCGATAAGCAAGGGGGGCTGGAGGAGATAATAGGAGTCGCATCCTATTTTCCTATTTGAGATCTGCCCTAGACTTCCTTAGTTGCTAGGGGCGGTTCTGCCATTGGAGAGCAACAGGCAGTGAATCGGTGCTCACTTTTGCTGAGTAGGGTGGGGGCTGCGGAGGCATGCTGATGTAGGCGGGGAATACAAACATTCGATAATGGCTACTCCACAGAACAATCTATACTTTTGAGCAAGGTATTTCACACAAGTTATCTCTTAAACACCTGTAGTTATGTTGTGTCTTCCAATTCCTTTGTGGGGGTGAACAAAGGAACTTATGTACATATGTTTGGGCACTGCTCACTAATACAATTATATGTAAATCTGTTCAACATCTTTTGGATTATCTTGCAAGTACCCCAATAATGGCTGACCAATTTGGGCCATATGGCTTGATGCTCTTCTTACTATTTAATCCACAAACTCCTCAACCACTGGCTGTGCACCTATATAGAAATAGATATATTTTTGTGCACTGTGTTGTGAGAAGCAACTTGTTTATTGTGTTAAATGCTATAGGGCATGTTTCCTTTCTTCCTTTATGTACTCTCTACAGGCAATTAGGCCATATTTTAAATACAAAAAAACACATGCTAGCAAGTTATAGAGGAAATCCTGTAAAAGTGGGGGAAGGAAAGCATGGAGGTACATTATATGTAAATTGAGGTAAATATAATATTCTGTTACAAAAAAATACTTTTTGCTTTTACCTAGGAGGGCATTAAGGCAAATAGGATAACAGCTTAATTTGTGTGGCAGTCACAAGAATGCTCTTTGTATTATATGTATTGTATGAATTAGGATGCTATCTGTATTGTATGGTAGCCACTAAGAAACTCTGTGTATTATATGGCGGTCACTACGATGCTCTCTGTATATCAGTAAATAGGATGCTCTCTGTATTGTATGATGGTCACTAGGATGCTTTCTGTATTATATGGTGGTCAATATGATGCTTTCTGTATTGTATGGCGTTCACTAGGATGCTCTCTGTATTGTATGGCAGCCACTAGGATGCTCTTTGTATTGTATGGCGGTCATTATGATGCTCTCTGTATTGTATCATGGTCACTAGGAGGCTCTTTGTATTTTATGACGGTCACTAGGATGCTTTCTGCATTGTATAGCGGTCATTAGTATGCTCTTTGCATTGTATGACAGTCACTAGGATGCTCTTTGTAAAGTACATGTATAACTAATACTGGACAAATTATCATGTAGAGCAGTATAAACCTTGCAATACATTTCATCATGGGAGTATATTCGTTTAATTCGGAAAAAAAAAACATTTTTTTTAAATTGTTCATGCTAGTGTGTTTACAAGTAATAACAGTTTATTTAAAAGTATGTGTTTTTTATCTTAAATCGCACCCCTAACCCCAAGAAGAGATACAAAAGGTATTGGACTGAATAGAGGGCATTGGGAGGGTAAAACCGTTTCTTGGGGGTATGGGCACACACCACCATGGTTAGGTCACCCTAATGTTTTGCATACAGCTAGGCAGAGGTGTGTTTTTTTTTTTTTTTTTATTTATACTGTTAGAGAGTCTACTATTAAATTACTGCTAACTCTGGGAATTCCCTGCTGCTGGATTCAGCTGCTCATCTCACATAACCGATGTGTACTCCACCCACTGGTGTGCTGACTCTGCCTGCTTGTGTTTGCTCCACATACTAGTGCAATGCTTTGACAACTCGTGTGTTAACTCCACCAATTGTGACAGGTGGAATCTGCCTACCATTACGTATTGCATTTGCCTTGCCTAAACCCTATATGGCTAGGACTGGTGTGCTAACTCCGCCCACTATTGGCCATGCCTACCATTTATTTGGTGCCCATCTACATGAGGCCACTTTCAGAATTTTTTCCAGGGCCAATTTAAGTTCCCAATCCGCCCCTGATGGGCACTCTGACCGGTCCCATATGCATCAAGCTGCAATGCACTGTGTGTTCTGACACTATTCTATCATAGCCAGCTTTAATTTTTTCAGCAATTTCAGCTACAGTAGCTCTTATCTAGGATTGTACCAAACAGGACTAACCTTCACTCCCCACGCACATCAACGAGCCTTGGGTGCCCATGACACTGGTACCGGTCAGGACCACTTTTGATAGATACTAACCACTGCATACTGGGAGCACCCCACAAGACCTGCCATTTTGGAGATGCTCTGACTCGGTCATCTAACCAACACAATATGGCCCTTGTCACTAAGATCCTTACAAACAAAAGTGTTATATTTACTGTGGTTGCCCATTTGAAAATACATTTATATGGGTTTCATTCATTCTATTTTAATGTGGATTATTTTCGTTCTGGCCAGAACTTTTCAGCATGCACTTTTGCATTTTTGAATAAATGTTGGTTTATTTTATATATTTTTTTGGGATACTTTCATTCAAATTCAACTCACTGCTCCTAGGGAGTTACTTTTGTTTCTATCTATTTCTCGGGGAGTGCAGAATCCCTCACCCCACTCACTTCTTATGTATCTTTTAGGGAGCGCAGTTGACCCTACACTTCTATACATAACTAAGATCTTTACGCTTGCCCATTTTTCCTGCTTCCAACTTATCAACTTCAAGAGCTGACTGTTCACTTGCTACCTAATATATCTCACCCCTTAAAAGATGCCATTGTAACAAGATAATCAATGTTATTCACTTGTCTGGGATTTTAATGTTTTGTCTGATTGGTGTATGCTCTTGTGAATGCTACAAGATGCTTTTCATATTGTGTGAACTCATCTTTCAGGTTTAGTGATCATTTACTTAGGTGTACTGCCTATTGCACCTCGTTAAGGTGCAGGCTAGCCTAACCCAAGTACAGTAATGGCATTCCAGCCACTTTAATTACTATATAGAAAAGGAAGAAGCTGCAGATATGCATGTCAGAATGTGTCTCTGTTGCAGTTGCATTCCCTCTGGTGCATATTTATCAGCATGGATCCTGCACCGGCTTTGAAAAAAAAAATGAATGTCAAGAAACAATATCCAGCATGCCCTGGTAGCCAAGGGTATGCTGGTATAACTTTTATGGGGCACTTTATTAAAAAAAAATATATGTATATTTAATGCCCTATACTGCAAGATACGATTTAAAGAGTATACAAGCATATCTTACTTAAAGGTACGTAATTATGTAATTTGTGTATGTTTCTTAAGATAGCTGCCACTCTGCATATTACATACATTGCATATTTTCACAGACTAACTTTATGACTACGCTTTTGGCATAAATTGCGTCCAATTCTCTACCTAATGCCCTGAGTATTTCAGTTATAACTGTGTAGTAACAAATGACTTCATATTTCCTATGTAATGTTGCATTATAGTTTCTCAATAGCACTTCAAGTATTCTCACCAGGGTATTTGCACATGCCAGTATGTATACTTGATTTTTGTCACAAGAGAATCTTGGAAGATGGTTCTGAGTACACTTATTAGGAAGGTTAAGAAATGATGTATTGCATCATTAAAATTATTGAACAAACAAAGCTATTTCAGTATCGGCAAACATTTCAGTCTTCAACTGAGTAATTCAAGAAGTATGCATTGTCTCTAGGAGTCAGGTTATGTCAGTTTCGGCTAGGGAGGTAGGAAGTTTTGGAAAAATATTATGTAGCTGGCAAAACTTAATAATAAATATCACTTTATAAGGAGTATAATACAAAATAAAAGTTACCTTAAAACCAGCATTCCCTGATATTCTTGAAATGTATGTTGCGTTCTAAGTATCTTAAGATATGTGCTCAAAGGTGTAGAATTTACCCATAGTAGGGAAGATACTGTATTTCAAAGATACATGTCCAGTGGTCAAAGTGGTAATTTAGAAGTGGTGATATGAAAAATGTAATGGGAATGTAAGTGAAGGGAGCTTAATATACCACCACATACAACCCCACTTCGACCTCAGTATGTATTCCAAAATGAGTCATCAAGAGGGGGCGTAGTTGTAGAGTGTAGAGCAAGTCAGCAGTAAGCAGCGATACATGTAGGAGAGGCAGCAAGTGTAGAGCGCAATACCAGCACAGATGACATGAAGCAGATGAACAAAGCAGCAATGACCCACGACTTTACCACGAGGATGTGGAAGGAGTAGCGGCAGTCAGCGGGGTATGCAGAGCAGCTTAGCGGGCGTTGATCACGGCGATTACCACAGGTGAGTGAAACAGATGAGCAGGGATCAGCGAACTCCGAATATGCAGCAATGATGACCCATGGCTTTACCACGGAGATGTGGAAAGAGTAGCAGCAGTCAGCAATGTATGCAGAGTAGCTTAGCGGGCGTTGATCCCAGATGAATGGAACAAATAAACAGACTAGCAATAACGGGAACAGGCAGCTGAACTAGGCCAGGTGTAGACTTGAAGAACCAGCAAAGGACAGGTGAAAGGAGGAGCCTTATAAAGGAGGACTGGCCAATAGTAGAATAACTAAAACCACAGGTGGAGTAATCAGAGATGTCAAGCATGGCTGACAGCCTGTACCAAGGAGGTAATATGAAAATCAGTACTTTTAGGCTCGGGTGGAGGTACCTAGGGAGCGGAGTGAGACATAAAGTATGTTTAAAATAAGATTTAGTAGTGGGAGCCTAACAGCATAAGTTTGAAAACTAACTGTTGCATACTGATACAATGGAGACTGTTTGACCCTTTTTGATATGTGCTAGCTGCGCCTGTGTACTATTACCAGTACTTTTGAATTTACTTTGCTTGCAAATAAATCCTTTTGTGCTTTGGAACCAAATATTTTGGTTTGGACAATTAATTCACCTTTTAATAGTATGTAGCCTATGAGATCTCGCTGGCTCCTAAATTTTACTGACACTAGCGCATTAATGCTGCATGGTTTTGTTCACCCCTGCCTTAAGTGCTGTGCACCAATGAGTAAGCTGTAATCAGGTACTAATTAGTATGCACTATATTTGTGCTTGTGTAACAACACTGCTTTGAGGCTTATTTTTGCTCTTTTATCTTCGGATAATTAAATCTGGACTAAAGGACAGATGTTGAAATTGATTGTGATAATGTCTTGTAATGCACATTTTCCCACTAACTATAGTAAGATTTAGAATACAGCAGGGACAGTAGTAGTACAGTTAACAATGGAAAGATGAAATAAACTAAAAGGCTGCGCTCTGCTCTTGGAATGCAAGAGCTGCTACAATTCAGGGTGTCCCTTCCTGGTCAATCGTTAAATATTGGGAGAATTATGCGCTCACTTGCTTTCAATGAACCTTGTACATATAGTGTAGATAAATAGGGAGATAGGGGTGGTATAGATTTATAATGTTGCTAATAATTGGTTAACAGGATATATTTATTCACAGTAAAGGATATGACAACTGATGAAACTACAAAAAAAGGTTAAAAACACTTAAACACAATAAGTACAGAAAGGAATGAGGTGCATCGTACTAACTAAAACATGTGATTGATACAGTCCCAAGCAGGTTGAACATAAGACATCAGCCCAACCTAACACATGACCAACTGGTGGCAGTATCCAATGATCCAAAATTCTCCAAATATGTGTAATATGACCAGCAAGTCTAACAGTATTGCGGGTATCTGCACCCAAATAAACTCACTGTTCTTTGGTTAAACTGTATCTCGATGTGTTGAGCGGTGGTGCAGTATAGAGTCCTACCGTGCAGAACCAGGTATGTAGGTAGGACGGATCATCGGAGGCGTGGAGTCGAGTGAGAAGATGGGAGGTGCAGCATGCGGCGTGCATTCCACAGTGAGTGAGAAGATGGGAGGTGCAGCATGCGGCGTGCATTCCACAGTGAGTGAGAAGATGGGAGGTGCAGCATGCGGCGTGCATTCCACAGTGAGTGAGAAGATGGGAGGTGCAGCATGCGGCGTGCATTCCACAGTGAGTGAGAAGATGGGAGGTGCAGCATGCGGCGTGCATTCCACAGTGAGTGAGAAGATGGGAGGTGCAGCATGCGGTGTGCATTCCACAGTGAGTGAGAAGATGGGAGGTGCAGCATGCGGCGTGCATTCCACAGTGAGTGAGAAGATGGGAGGTGCAGCATGCGGCGTGCATTCCACAGTGAGTGAGAAGATGGGAGGTGCAGCATGCGGCGTGCATTCCACAGTGAGTGAGAAGATGGGAGGTGCAGCATGCGGCGTGCATTCCACAGTGAAACGCTAGATCAGTTCCTTCACGTATGTCATCAAAAGAGGGCATGCCCAACGAGTTTCATCTGGCTAGCAGATTTCCTCAGGGGGTTGTGCTGTCCATCACAGGAGGTGGATATTTATACGTGTTCGTTAGTCTATGCGGCCAATCAGTACTGTTATCCAATTGTGCTATAGAACATTTGGCGATATTGGATAGATGTGTTAAAACTTAAGGGCAACCAGTGCAAACATTGCGCACCATATAAAGATTAATAAATAATGCAGACATAAATATAACAGTATTGCATTAAATTAATAGAAATATTAGTAAACAAAGTAAAATCCTACAAATCAATTAATTTTGTGAGTATAAACTGATCATATACTATATATATATATATATATATATATATAGGGAGACACTATGGGATAAATGTATCAAGCTGAGAGTTTTCCGACGGGTTTGAAAATCCAATCATATTCTAGCTATCATTTATTTAGTACATTCTACAAAGTGATAGCTTGAATGTGATTGGTTGCTATAGGCAACATCTCCACTTTTCAAACCCGCTGGAAAACTCTAGCTTGATACATTTACCCCTATATGTTTATACCAGACAATAGATGCAATCCAACTTATATGTGTATAAATCACATGACTTACATGTAGCCATTCATGGGTGTGTATATATATTATTATTAGAGATAGGCGGGCTCAGTTCCCCGAGATCTGAATTCAACTGAATTTAGAGTATCCGAGTACCGAGCCGAGTACGCTCGGTACTCTCCCGCCCATTCGGTTTCGAAATCGAGGCAAAACGTCATCGTGACGTATTCGTTTTTCTGAGCTCGGATCTCGCGAGATTTAAAAAGCATAAATACCAGCCTCCACAGCAATCCATCGCCATTTGACAGGTAGAGAGCAGGGTTAGGTCACACCGGCTATATCAGTGCAGGGACAGTGATTGATTGTATTCAATAGCATTGTAATCAGTTGTAACAGCAGTAAGAGGAGAAGAGAGTTTTTTGTTCAGTTTCTGGCACTCCAAGTGCTATTGGGGTGTCCCCCATTGTTTTGCAGAAATTTATCTTGCTGTAAAAAAAGAACTATATAGCAGCACATTATTAAGAAATATATTTATGTATTTAGCACTTCCATTTGCTATTGGGGTGTCCCCCATTGTTTTGCAGAAATTTATCTTGCTGTGAAAAAAAACTATATAGCAGCACATTAATAAAGAAATATATTTATATATTTAGCACTTCCATTTGCTATTGCGGTGTCCCCCATTGTTTTGCAGAAATTTATCATGCTGTGAAAAAAGAAGTATATTGCAGCAGTGTCAAAAATAATTTGTAGCACTACAAGTGCTTTGGCCTTAGAATGGATTCAAAGCAGTCCACATATGAGCAGAATGAGCAACCAGGTTCTGCCACCAGTCCTGATGGTAGTGTTCCCAGTACGTCATCTGGGAAAGGCGATGTGAAACTACACCGTCTTTTGAAATCATCCAAAAAAAACACACACCCCAAAAAAATTTACGCTGTTGAAGCGAAAACAAAGTCTAACTGAGGAAAACTTAAGTGCCGATAAAAAAAAAATTGCCAACATGCCATTCTACACACGCAGTGGCAAAGAGAGAATGAGGCCTTCGCCTTTCTCTATTAGTGGCAGATCCAAAAATGTTACCGAGCCTACAAGTGGTGCACAACTACTGTTACGCGTCAAAGCCGAGCTGCAAGATAACAGCATTAGAGGATAATGTTTGCTCTGAATCAGAAATGACACCAATCCTGTGGAGAGTCCATCCACCAGTGGGATGTCTAATCGTGAGCATTCTGTTAGTGTACCCATAAAGAAGGGCCCTTTCAGCAGTTCTGCTGATGTGTGCCTGAACAGCTCAAGTGTAGCCGGTGATACACCAAGTGAGGATGACACTTTGTCTTTAGAAGAGGATGTGGGGGAGATTTGGGTATCCGACAATGAGGATGCAGTTGATTGTGTCCTGCAGCAGTGTGGCACCAGTGGGAGCAGTTCTGGCACGTGAGGTTCTGGCACCAATATGCACTTTCCAAACACAAGCTGGGATGACGCAGGGGGCAGAGCACAACAGATTAACATCTGGGCTGGTTTGAAAGATTTTTTTAAAAAATGTGTGACCGTGACCATAAACTATTAACATGCAAAGGATGGTGGAGGGTCTATCAGGGATTAAACTGTATTTTTAGTAATTTGCACTCATAAGGTTTGGGTGTAATATACACCCAAAGACGAGTGCTCAATTGCTAAGAGTTATTGATGAAGAGGAAGACAAGCAGTCTTGTCTATAGAATTTGCAAGACCAAGTAATTTGAATTCCAAAAGTGGTGCACAACTACTGTTACGTGTGAAAGCCGAGCTGCAAGAAAACACTATGGGCAATCCCTGTGGAGAGTCCATCCAACAGTGGTATGTCTAATCGTGAGCATTCTGTTTGTGTACCCATAAAGAAGGGCCCTTTCAGCAGTTCTGCTGATGTGTGCCTGAACAGCCCGAGTGTAGCCGGTGATACACAAATTGAGGATGCCACTTTGAAATTAGAAAAGGATGAGGGGGAGATTTGTGTAGACGACGAGGGCGTTAATGATGATGTTGATGATTATGATGCAGACAGATACCAAACTGCCTTTGTCCATTTCTTTGTATATTCTAGTTCTACAGTCTATGCAGGCTGCTTTTTTTCTATTCAACTCCAAGTGGAGGGCAGGGGGGTCATAGACAGCCACCAAACTACCTTGGTCCATTTATTTTTTAGATTGTTCAGTCTATGCAGGCTGCTTTTTTTCTATTCAACTACAAGTGGAGGGCGGGGGGGGGGGGGTTATAGAGACAGAAACCAAACTCCCTTTGTCCAATTGTTTAGATATTTAACTATAAGTCTAGGGTGTAATACACACCCAAAGACGATGGCTGCATTGCCAATATGCATAGATGGAGAGGAAGACAATCTGGTTTGTGTGTAGAATTAATGAAGGCCTACCTACCAGGAATTAAACTGTTTTTTGGATAATTTATTAGCTTTACAATTACATTACTTATCCAAGAAACAGGTGGAGCACTAAATTTGGTTATTTTAGTCCCAAAAACATTGATTTTCCAACAAAATAGCAAAACAAAACCAAAACACGCAATGGCGGTTTTGCAAAACCAAAACACGACGGTAATCCAGATCCAAAACCGAATACAAAACCAAAACACGGGGGTCAGTGACCATCTCCAATTATTATACACATACCTCCAAATGAGTCTAAAACATAGGGATTCATAAACTATTGTATAGTTCCACTAATACCTAAATAACAACAGTTTATAAAAATCATATGTGGCCTATTAATTATAACACCATAGGGGATAGGGCTACTACTTAACCAGATGATAACTGTCTCTCATGGATCTTAAAGGTGGTGAAGATTATTAAACTTCTCAATAATTAGATCTAAAGATTTGTAAGTAGGACATAAAGGGAGGGGAATAATCCCCTCTTTAACCTGGCTGATAAATCCTCTCATTGAAAAATTAGTTGGCAGATGTCAGACTTACTATATTGAAGTAGTATGTAATAGAAGTCACTGGTTCTATTAGCAACATTATAGATATATACCACCCCTATCTCCCTATCTATCCACACTATATGTACAGGGTTCATTGAAAGCAATTGAGCGCATAATTCTCCCAATATTTAACAATGGAAAGATGTCAGAATATGAACTGTATACAATCTTTTATTAAATAACTGTTGATGGTGTTTCCTAATATAGCTACAGTTCCCAGACATATATTTGTCGGGTGGGAGGCTCTCGTTCGTGAGCTTACCTTGGACGTCTGCGCTTGTCAGGGGTTTGATAGGGATTGGTGCTGCCGTTACGGATTCCTCGGGTGTTCCGTTTGCCGATCTCTTTGTTTCTGTTCTTGGTTTTGCCGTGGCGCAGCCTGTGGATAGAGAAGAGGAGGGGGGGGGGGAGAGAGAGAAGGGAGAAGAAGAGAGAGAGAGAGAGGGGGGGAGAGAGGGAGAGGGAGGATGTGTGGGGGTGATGGGGATGTAGTGTGGAGAACACAGATTGGCTAGTACCTTACAATATACTTATAGGGCTTCTATTAGTTTATAGCTCTTTTGCTGGTGTGAGTTAATTAGCCCTGTTGTCGGCCCTATTGGCACTGTATATTGTGGGGGTAAGGTACCTCCTGTGAGGGGTGTGGTTATGTGGAGATGGTGCCCGAGAAGCGGGCGAAGGTACCCGCTATCGCTGTGTCCCTGGAGGGACAGAAGACGTTCCTGGCGCCCGTGAAGGGGGTGAAGAGTCTCCTGGTAGCTGAGCCCTGCAAGCGGGTGAAGAAAGAAGGTTACTCACCCGTCCAGCGATCCAGCGGCGGTGAGTATGGCTTCTTCCTTGCAGGTCTTGTGCGCGGGGGAAGGATGAGCCAATCAGGGCTCATCTTTCCCCGCTGGCCAATCAGCGGCTGGATGCGCGAGCCAATCGCGGCTCGCGCCCAGCCATTCAAAAGATTGGCGCCGACGCGAGCCAATCAGCGCTCGCGCTGGCTAATGACGTCACGCCGGCGACTATATAAGTCACCGGGTGGCGCCATTTTGTCTGAAGAGAGTCGGCGGCGGAGGGAGAAGGACGTCGTGGGACGTCCGGAGCGGAAGAAGGCCAGAAGCGGCGGAAATCGTCGGCGGGGAGCCCTTGTAAGGGCTGAGAGCGCCCCCGCCAAGCAGCCCTCAACAGCGCCGAACCGGAGAAGAGGCGCCGCCGGCTGGAGGGTCTGGAAGACCCGGAGAAGGCGGAAGAAGACGGCGTGGCAAGCTGAGATTCCTGCGCAGAGCAGGTAAGTGACTCAGCGTTAATTCGGGCACTAGGCCCGGGGCCACAGTCGGGCACAAGGCCCGTTGGCACTAACTTAGAGGCACAAGGCCCAGGGACCTGGGCACTAGGCCCCAATAAAGTTAGTGGGCCAGTAGGCCTTATTACTGTGACAAAGGGGACAAGCCCCTATTAGTTAGACAGGGGGCGTGAGAGCCCCAGGTGTACAAGGGCACAAGGCCCTTAGGTAGTGAGTGGCCTAGAGGCCATAGGAAGGCCACAGGGCCTGGTTAGGGGCTGGTAGCCGTAGGCTATTAAGGGCACAAGGCCCTAGTAGATAGCTAGGGAGGCCACAGGCCTCGGTAGGCAGGGGCTAGGACCCCTAGGTAGCAGGGCACAAGGCCCTAGTTAGTGGGCTCAGAGCCCTGAGGTAGAGAGGGGGCTGAGGCCCATTAATCAGAGCACAAGGCTCTGTTTGTAGCTGGGCAGAGGCCTATGGTGTGAAGGACAGAAGGCCCTGGTGGTGATGAGGTAGAGGCGTGGGAGCCTCGTGAGTGTAGGCGCGGTCCTGTGTGAGGTGAGCACACGTGGTTAGGAGGTACAGTAGAGCGGAGGCTCCTGTGGTGCTGTAGCAACCTGCTGGTTGGCTAACAGCGGTGTGCTCTGGTAAGTAGCTTACAAAGTACTGTATATTGTATTCTGTCTGTGAGGCGGGTATTGTTGAATTACAGTATTTTGGGTGTGCTATATAATTGTGTCCAGGGGCAAGACGTCAGGCCCCAATTAAAGGTAGGCTCTTGTTCCTGTGGTTGTCCTGTGCTAACCCGTGCTGTGGGGACAAGTGTAGTTACCAGCATACACATAGTCAGGGAAGAACACACGTAGTTTTCCTGTCCCTTAGGTCCCCGGGGTCACACTGGTATCCAGAGGGGGTGGCTGAGTGAGTTGGTGGCAGTGCAGCACACCTTGAGGCAGTTCCAGGGGCGGCCGTGGTTCTGATCAAGGGTCCTCAAGGCCGGTTCCGTGCAGGTGGACCTGTGGTTCCGGACGTAGGGACACGTGTGAGATACCCGAGTACAGGCAGTCGGGCGGTTCAGTTCGATCGGCTGTTCCGTGCGGCAGTCGGCCCGCGGGTTAGTGTGCTGTTCTACTGAGCCTCAGCCGGGCTTAAAGAACCGGTCCTTAGGGTCCGTGGGTGACCCCATAGCAAGAAGGCAGCTTCTTGGTACGACCTGGGTGAGGGGGTTAGGAACCGCCCTCCGGTTTAGGCTGTGAACACCGGCTGGTGTTCCCCGTAGCGTGTAAGTGAGCAGTTCCGTTAGTGCACCACACCTAGTTAGTCATAGTGGTTTGACTTAGTTGCGTTGCCGACCATTAGAACGTTGTTAGGGTCGGGTCGCTGTTGTAGTCAGTCCAGTTTTGTGGGTGCCATCTTAGTCTCACGGAGAGCGTAGAGGGAGGCTGTGTGTTCTTGTCATCCGCAGGAGTCGGGAAGGTGCAGGAGAACCGGATCGGAAGTGGGAGTGTCCCGGTGAGTATCACACTCGATTCCTCCTTTCGGTTAGGCCCTCACCGGCAGGTTTGTGAGGTACTTGAGGCGGGATTAGTCCTCGGACTGGTCTTGGCCTTCAGTGCCTGTAGTCCCCCGCGTCTTGGCAAGAACAAAGTGAGGAGGCGGCAAGTGAGCTTGGACTGACCGTGTCCTCGTTCTTTGCTGTAGTCTCGGACAGCCCTTACCTGGTAGGCACGGCCGTAATCTCTGTCTCTATCTTAGAGGGACGTGATTGGAGGTGACTGCGGCTGCGGATCTGCTGGGATTGGATCGCAGCTGGGAAATCGGAAGCGGACTGGAGGTGACCATCGTTTTCAAGGTAAGTTCTTTTGTGTTGCGTCTGTCCCTGTCTTTCCCCGCAGGGGGCGTTACATTTATATATGGATGAGGGGTATTTAAAGAGCTCTTATATGGCTAGAGCTGAATTAAAGAGGCAGTATGTGGTGTGATGGCATCTGATGATATATTCTGTTGCTGTGTGGATTGGGATAAGGCGTTAATATACTATGTGTGGTGGTGAGTGGGGATGATGAGTATAAAGAGCGGTGTTTTGCTTTTGCTGAGGAGCTCTTATAAGAGCATTTTGTATCTTACAGCTGATCTTGTTGACCTGTGGTTTGGGCGCTGCGGTCAGCGGGTCTTCTTGGCGTTTTTACCGGGCGATGTTGTGGCTGTGGATTTAAACTGGGATGCTCTTTCCTTTGCTGTAGTCGCCTGTGCAGGACTTCCGATTTTGGTGGAGCGCAGACTGCGTTCCACTGCGGTTCCTGTTTGTTTCCTTGTGAGCCTTCTTACCCCTTCGTTCCTGGAGCTATTTGTGGGAAGTGATTTCCAGGGTAGAGGTGGCTGTTCAAGTAGTCGTTTCTTGTAGTGTGTGGGGTCCAACGCGTTTCGTCCTTAGACTTCGTCAGGGATATATTTGTATTTAAAATAACCATCCATTTGTCTAAGAAACGTCAAGAAAAAAGCAGCTATCGCTATCTCAACATATTTCTGTTATTTCTGTGTTGAGCTGTGCAACAGATTACATATTTTGAACAGAGCAGATGTCAGAGACCAGTGTACATGGGACTAGCAATAGATGCTGATGTATATCTGCCATTCAGATCTGCCATCTACTTCTCATTATCATCATTAAACTGTGCTTTCTATTCATAGTTTGCTGGAAACATTGGCATGCTTATTGTACAGTCTAGTTGGGGTGTACATCTGTGAGGGACAATGAATCATGCTAAATAAAATACTTCACTAGGCATCCACAGGGGGGATTAAATGGAATCAGGAATGCTGTTTAAATATGAAGAAATGCTGTAGCATTGCTGTCTCTAGTGCTGCACTAGCACTTCAGACAGTAACTAGAGACAGCAACATTTGAAGTCCACTTAAGTTTGTAGTCTTTTAAACAGCAGGATGTGCATATTGGGGGTAATTTAGAGTTTGACATAAGGTCAGTTGCTCAACGATATTAATATGCATGGTTAAAATGGCAACATTGTGACTGTTAACATTACCATCTGTCGACATTCTAACGGCAATTTTAACGCCAATGACCTGCCAGCACAAAACAGTTAATACTTAACAAAACATAAAACATTGTGCACCCTCCAAAACATATTAACATTAGTGATGCCAACCGGAAGACCTGTTGGCACAAAACAGTAAATAATACACTAAAAAACAAAAAAATAAAACCTCCAAAAGGAACAACTCCCCCCTTTCAAAATAGCTTAACCCTAGTGATGTCACCCTAGGCTGGTTCTAGCAGGACTCGGAGGATAAAAAGCGTGGGTTCCTCTCCCCCATTTTACTATTACCAGAACTAGATTTTGCCAGCTGGGGCTAATGGCATTATATGCGGGTTCCCCTGCCATAATGACAACCACCCCTAGGCTGGTCAGCACAGGGCTGGATCCTTTAGGTAGATGGTGATCACAAATAAAAAAAGAGTCCCCCCCCAGGAGTATCCAGTGCTAAAAGCACTAGGTTCTTCCCACACACCTGGGAAATTGGTGTGGGGAAATAAACAATATTTAATGTTAAAAACACCATTTTGTCCCTGGTGCACTACAGGTTTCAGCAAGCCCAGGCTACCATTAACAGTTTATCAATAATAGTGCTGGTAGTACTACAAGCATCAGCATATTCATAGATGCCAGAGCATCCACTGGGACCTGTAGAGTACCAAGACAAAATGTAAATAAAACACACACCTTGTATGAAAAATAACTTTATTTTAAATAAATACAAAACACCACCCCTGTAAAACTCATCAACATCCAGGCTTTTCATCTGTAATTCATGCTTTTCAATAAAATTATATCCTTGGATCTGGCACATTGACACTGAAAAAAATCCAAGGCCAAAAAGGGGTTTAAAAAAAACAATATAATCCAGAGGATCCTTGCTTCATGCTTCGAAAAATAAAAAAAACCTTTAGAACATGTCGCAAACTAGCTCTTAACATGAAGTGCTCCTGCCGCATAATGAGAGAATTACAGCTGTTAGGTCTATTTATAACCTGGGGCTTTCCCACGACCTCAGCACTGAGGAGCACCATGGTTTTAACTTATCGTCCAAGTCATGTGTTTTCTATGCCGCATCTTGTAACAGTGATGTAATGTCCTCCAATCCATAATACTGTTTATTTGTATTACTATCCACTTGGATGATTATTTCAGGCTTTAGGAAAGTCATTGATCAAGTTTAATTTCTTCCTGCTTTGTGAGGTCACTAATATATTCATTGCCCTAAGCGAAATGCTGGAAAATTGATAGACTGCATAAACTACACTATAAATACTTATCACATGTAGTCATGAATGTGGAGAAAGTCATAACTCTATATAAAAGTAAGTTAGTTGCTACCTTTAGATCAGTTAAGTGACAATTTTTTTTTATTATTTTATTTGCTGGTCACCATCATTGAACCCTGTAATTTATGTCATTGATATTGTCACAAACACGTTCCCAGCTTTAGAGAATTTGGGGTGTTTGCTGTATGAGGTTACACATGATTCCAGCCCGCAGTCTCTCTCTACCTATCACACAGGTTATAGACCTACTGAATTGCCCCCAAACAGCACTCTCTCACCCCCACACACTTCAGGTTTGCCACCATCTATTGAATATGGGCAGTAGGACCCAATAAACTGCCCCACACTGGCACACAAGGCTTCTGGCTACCCACTGGCTAACAAAGCCCACACCAGTAAACAAAGGTTTAACTCTTCACACCTTCAGACTGTTACGCAAATGCAAATGCAAGCACACACTAGGCTTGTTAGTCAAATGTATCAACAAATCACACACCGGCATTCAAGGGGTTAACTTGGTCGAACTATATTCTTCTTAAGAGGCTAATGTTAGAGTTAGAGTATCAAGGACGCCACTTACTAAATTTATAGATTTAATTTACAAAGGTACCGGGCATTCAAATATATAAAAAAAACAATTAATAAACAATTGACATAAACATGCACAAGCAAAACAGTTTAAAATAAAAGGGGGTTACATTCAGAGTATAACTTACATGAGTTGTATAATCTGTGCCTTGGGAAATTGGCTTGGAAGATGGACAGCTTATCAATGTGGATTGATTTTCCCAAACGACTGACAATTTGTTATAACTGTTCTCAGCTCTTTATAGACACTTCCACACCTGTCCCTACCCCCAGGGGTTGTGGTCTGTGACACTTTTTTCAATCACCATTTGCATGTTGCCTGATTTACTACCCAATTCTACTATGTGACCTAACTTTTCTGTGGAGCCTCAAACACGACCAATTTTATTATTAATAAATCCCTTATGAATTTACGCATCTATTGATATCAAACAAGCCTAGGCATAGAGTATCAGTTGAGCTTATACTCATTTCCTCAACTTCTCTCTAAGGCAGAATTCTTAATTTGACATATGAGCTGCCCTGCATCATCATCATCACCATTTATTTATATAGTGCCACTGATTCCACAGCACTGTGCAGAGAACTCATTCACATCAGTTCCTGCTCCATTGGAGCTTACAGTCTAAATTCCCTAACATACACACAGACAGAGAGAGAGAGACAGAGAGAGACTAGGGTAATTTTTTTTGATAGCAGCCAATTAACCTACTAGTATGTGTGGGAGGAAACCGGAGCACCTAGAGGAAACCCACGCAAACACAGTGAGAACATACAAACTCCACACAGATAAGGCCATGGTCAGGAATTGAACTCATGACCCCAGCACTGTGAGGCAAAACTGAATTATTTTTGTCTATATACTATAGCCAAGTTAGCACTGAAAAGAAAGTCAATTGTTTAAATCCAATCTGAATTGGGGGTTGTGGGGATACATGTGCCCCTAAAGTTTGCATAGTTAAGTGACAATAACAGACATCTCTCCTTGTTTTGCACTGACAAGAATGTTGATTCTTTTAAACTTGATAAATCATTAATAGTGAAGTATTAAAACTTGTATAGGAAAATAAATATTGGTTAGGTTTTATACTATTAATTAGTGTATTAAAATCAATACATTCTTATTTTATTGTAAGAAATTATAATCATTTAGTATGTTATTAATACAATGCAGTGTCAATTTGTTATATTTATAGATGCATAATTTTCATAGTGCACAAGCATTTGGGTGTTGCAATGTGAAAAGACTTCTACGTTTGACACCTGATACTACCCACTTGTATTTGTGTTAATATTCACTATTATATGCATATCTTCACATTCCATTTCTTGTGGCCATGCTTACCATACGTGGTCAATTTCTGGTCTCAGAGATAATGTGCTTAGAACTCAGAAAGTTTATACAGTTCAAGATAAAAATCATGAAATCTATTATCGTTCAAATGAACTGGCCTAACCCTTTATCAAATTAGTTCCAGCTGCCAGATAGGGAATGTTACTTCTGCAACACAGAAAAATTGACTTATTAATATGCATTAACAGATTCCACATGGTTAGCTCTGTAATTGTCTAATCATTCCTTCATGTTATCATAATCACAATAATCACTTATTTTACATTCTATAGACTCTAAACATATGGTGACCAGTTAACTTCTGGTACTGGGATTGGGTAATCTCCTGTACCTCAACCAGTTTGGAAATTCACTTTTGTGAGCAGATACATAAGTCATGGTAAACAATAGAGTCCAGAGGAATAGGCAGGCAAATAAGAATATACAGTAACATAAAATATCTCCTTTAGCATCTACATGTCTCCTTGTTAAAAAAAAAATTGCACAGTCATAATGATGAAAGTCTCCATCCTGCCATGGGGGGTAGAAAGCAGAAGAAAAATAAAACAGACCACATAATCTTCTTGTCCACATGGAGACTCTAAATCCTTTGTAAGAAAGGGCAAGAGTGGGCAGCATTATGGCCTTAACACTCTCTGAGTCCTACTTCAAAGAGTTACCTCTCCCCATTGATTTTGATCTGGTAATTGGAAGTGCAGGGCTATGCGGCCTGATGGTCTATAGTTGTCTGTGGTTGTTGGTCTGCTACTAGGGTCACTGACTTATACTGTGATTCATGTATCCACGCATGAAGTATTTGTTGCTTTACAGCAGTGGTAGTGATCAGCAGTGCCAGGTAGCGCCCTTTCCACCAGGGTCTGAGTACAGTTGTCCTCAGGTGGATCTTGATCATTAACTAGTCATCTGATTGGATGTTATGATCAGATCTCCCTGCCTTGGGCATGCCTGTCCCTCTCTAATCTGGTGATGCGTCTATTTGGCTGATTGTCTCTTGACCCATCCCACCGATAGTTCTTAATTAATTACTGTGGCTACATTTTTATATGAAATTGTGACCATCTATTCACATTACTTAACTGATATTTCCATTTGGACTGCGGCTGGAAAGAAGATTCCCATTTGATTTTAAAGGGGAAAACAACAGCTGTTAATATTTAATTTCATTTGTATTTATATTTAAGTATATTGTATATGAAAAATGCACCTTTTGCATTTATTAATAACACTGTCCAGTCACTATTCTCTCTTATATATGTGACTTTTCATTACATTATTATTATGGAAAAATTGGGTAATGTGACCTTAGTATTTATTGCCAACACTGCCAAGCCACATCTTTATAGTATCCCTGTGCTTTCTCTATGTTATCGTGGTGTGTAAGTGCCACCCCTGTTACTCCTCACACAAACCTGCTTCATATGCTAGTGTGGTGGAGCTGGACACATCAAGAGATGTGTCTGACTGAACATATGTAGGTATATTCCAAGCATGCCGATGTCATAAAACATACACATGATTAATTTTATTTTATTTATTTCAAAGGAGTTTCAAGCATACACTTCATTACAGTAAAATACTGTAACACTGCTCGAATAAATAAATGAAACACTGACACATCAGTTTGTATTGTTGGAAATAGAATACACTCTAAACACTCTGGTTAGCCACTGCTACAAATCTTCTTTTTATATCTATCTGGGAAGGTATTAATCCATTGGAAATAAAAATGTAAAAACAAACAAACACTAGTTTAAATGTTTTTACTTCTTATTATATGTTAGTATAGTGGAGGTGGTAGATAGGGGTACTGGCTTCTTCTCTGGAGTGGCACAATTGCTACTCCAAGGTCCCAATTATTACCTATATATCCAATGTGCCCAAAGCACATAGGTGCCTTGAGGAGCAGTAATGCTTTTCATCCCAGGGCTTGAAGCCTATTGGAGGTGGGGGCATGCTGATTTTTTTCGATTGGTGGCCAACCAAATAGAGGCTTTAATAGGCTGGTGATGGTTATGAATTCTATGTTGATGCAATACTGACAGTTTTTATTTCTTTATGTAATTATTCATGAATGCGGGTCCCAGCTCTTGCTTTAATATGATATCTGGTGGTAGTTTAAAGCTATTGCATGGTAAATAATTTAAGTGAATCTAAACACCTTATAAAACCTTGACAACACAATACAATGTATTTCTATGAAGCCCAATTTCACATCATAGTAGTTTACGCTTGGTTTCATGTTAATGTGTGTAATCAACCATAGCTAATCAGTCAATAGCTGCTGTGATAGGATTGCATATAATAAGGCACTTTAATGGAGAATTTCAGCAAACACTTTGCCCGTCTGAAATTTCCTTCCCTACAAGTAATAGAACCAATGGGGTTCCAGGTTGCAGCTTATCTTCCAGGGAACAAACTTGAACAGAGACATAAGGCATATGACTGAATTGTGTACAGGTAATAGGTACAGAGCCATAACTAGAAATTTAAGTACCTTGTCAAGAAGGAAAAATGACGCCACCTAGCCCCCAAATGTCGCCCAATTAACTTAAAATAGTCATGTCCCCGCACTCTTATTCAGCTGTTTTCCCTGAGCAATTGCCCCTCTCACACAGCTCTAGTTATGGTCCTGTGTATATGCCTTCTATCTTTGCAGGATTTATAGAGATATATGCATTAAATCATTTGCAACACTCTATAAAGCTTCCTAAGTCAACTTAAGATCCAAACATGAGACTTTCTTAGGGATTACTAATAAGTGACCTCTTTTCATATCTATTGTCTGCAAAAACATAGTCAACGTGAATCAGTACGTGTTCAAATGTTGATCAGTACAATAAGACTCTTTTACTGAACAGTCACTTATAAAGAAGGCTAGACTATTGCCAAAAATATTTGCCATGTATGACTAAATAAAAAATGGACTGTTGCAACCTATAATCAATTAATTAAATATTAAGTTCCATTGGTCATATGTAAAATAGACTATTCAAAGCTAAAATTCCATTCATTCTGTTTTCCTTTCCTGTGCAGTAAGTTACATATTAGGTAGGTGTGGAAAAAAGTCAAAAGATTTGCAATAAGAACAAAGCTGATTGCTTGTGACAGGCACGTGCACTGTACAGTAGAGCTCCCAGCTTTGCTCTTTTAAACAAAGGGGGGTGGGGGGTGCCGTGAGACTAGAGCGGCATCGCTGGGCCACTAACCAAAATTAATTTTGGGGACCAGCAGTGCACTGTTATGCACCTGGGTAGATAAATAACATTCATATTCACTATAAGTTCAATATTGATTAATGAAAATTAATAAGCAGTAATGACAGAATACAAATCATATTGAACATTTGCATCTAGTAGCAGATATGAAGGGTGCACATTTCTCATATTGAAGTTGAAATAAGCATTAAAAGCGATGACAGGAAGACAGGAAACAAGTCTCTAAACATCTTTAAAACATCAAGCCCATTGTGTAAGTGTTAGCTATTGCTGTGCAGCTAGGAGTCAGGAAGCATGTCCGGAGAAGAGGCGACACATTCTATTAAATGTCATTTCCCTCATGCACAGTGCCCATTGTAGTCTTGAGTGTTCAGAGAAGAAAAGGAGGAAAGGGACAGCCCGAGTCAGCCGTCGCCTCACCCCACCTTACTGACACATTTTGAGCTGAATGTGCAAGCAGCTTGCTGTCCCCAGAATTATTTAGTAATGAGATCAACAAGCACAAGATGCTGAGAACAGCACAAAGAGCTGGCAGCATTCACAGCTGGGCACTTACATTTTGCTGCAGGACTAAGAAGCACATGGCATAGACTGGGCTTACTTAATGTGATTGGCATTGCACTCCTATACTGAAAACACGACTGGGAATTGTACAAGATTAAATAAAATGTCATACGGTTTTGAAATCTTTAACATTAACAGCACAATCGGAGTAGAACTTTTTTTTCAATATACAGTTAAATCACATTTCATTCTTGAAAAAAAATCAGCTACACAATGTGTCATTACCTCTATATTGTGCTCTCCCATACAATGCCATAGATGTTATTAAAATTAGTTGTTGATGCAGACAGCGGTTATCTGGAGGCTGCGCTGAAATCTGACAGACGTCTTATAGTTTGAACACAATGAATTAGAATAATTATGTAATTGTAACACAGCGAATGTAATGTTTATTTAGATTTGTATTGGAAAACTGTTAAATGGTGTATTTTTATTTTCAAATCTTTTTTTTATTGAGCAATTGCCACAATACACTGGATAAAACTGCTGACAGAGAACAGTGTTAATAAAAACTTGTATCAATATTAACATTCAACATTTGTCAGTGTTTGATATCTTTGATATTGTTTTCTTTGTTTCTTGTTTCCTCAGTCTTTAACCATTCTGTTCAAAAAAAAAATCTTGTTATAAACAATTCTTGGTACAAAGAAACGAAAGATGTCTTAATAGACACTGTATCAGGTACATTATATAAAACTCAAAACCAAGACAAAATACTGGTCAAATACCAGATGTTGTAACCACAGTATCATTGTTGATATTGAAGCTTGAGCCGGTGCCATCTGAAACCCTCCACCATCATTCATCCTAGACATGAGGGCAGATTTCTCATACAATATCCATTATTATCTATTATTAGAAGGGAGAAAGGTAAAGGGTGACTAAAGTACGGTGAGATTAAGGGGCGCTGCTAATTTGTCTATATAAATACCAGCTAGTAGACTCAAATAATTTCACGATTTGCGTATATATTGTTAAGACTCTCCAAGTGTTTCAATATACTTTCCCCATTGTTTATAAGATCTTTCCACCCATCTTTTAACATCTGGTAATGTAGCTCTTCTATCGAAGTACAGATTCTCTATTAACATAGTTTTCACTGCACCCAAAATTGGTGGGGCATTTGAGGCCCAATATTGTAAGATTGCATTTTTAGCAATAGTAAGGATAACTATGAGGAGCCGGCTGACACCCTCTCCCATAAGTTTATCTTCCAATTATCGAAGTTAGAACACAACATGATAATTGGTTCCTTCCTTACACATTGATAAATCTCAGTACCTTGTCCCAAAATGTACGTCTTTTTCTACAGTCCCACATACTATGATAGAAGGTAGCATTGGAACCTCCACATTTGTCACAGTCACCGGGTTTATCTGGAGATATGTTTAGTTGGCTCTAAGATATGTAGTCTTTATTAATAATCCTCAAATGGACTTCCTGTAACACTGCAGAGCCCAGTGATCTCATTGATCGTTCATGATATTTAATCATTTGCTATGGATCTTCAATATTTGGGACATTTGCCTTAACAGCTCTTGCAGGTTCTTTCCCAAAGCTTGGTGATATTGAGTTGTAGTAAGTCCAAGTCTTTATATTTGGTGTAACATAAAAAGTGAAATAAGTTATCCACCAAATCTAAATCTATAGCTGGTTTTTTTGGACAAGGTAAGGATTGTATATAATGTCTAACTTGAAAAAATATTTTAAAAAAAACCCAAAAAACATGAATTTGGAAACTCATATTTCTCCTTCAGTTGCTGCAAGGTTATCATCCTATCCTCTGGATCAAATATATCTTTAATGGCTTGGGTTTCCTTCTCTCTACACAGCAAGAAGTGAACATTTTTCAGACTAGTAAAGAAGCCCGGGTTACCCTATATATTGTGATATATTTTGTGGTCGCAGCTCTGTATTTATGTGTTTTATTTATAGATCTCCACGTGTAAAAGTAAAAGTAAAATGTCAGGGATCCCAATCCCACCATGTTGCTTAGTCAGCTGCAGGAGGCATATCTTTAGCATCTGCCGTATTGGCCAATAACCAGACTTGCTGATGATGATAACTTGCCATAAACCAGGCTCTTATACTGCTCATGCAGAGGAAAATGCATATAGAGAATGGAATTACGTTATTTTTCTGTGCTCTTTTTTTAAGAGTAAGTTACTCTCATTTAGAGACCATAGGGTATATTTACTAAACTGCGGGTTTGAAAAAGTGGAGATGTTGCCTATAGCAACCAATCAGATTCTAGCTGTCATTTTGTAGAAGGTACTAAATAAATGATAACTAGAATCTGATTGGTTGCTATAGGCAACATCTCACTTTTTCAAACCTGCAGTTTAGTAAATCTAGCCCCAACTCTTCATCAGAACAAAATGTTTATTTTAACGGCATAAAAATGAAACAAGCACATAAACAGCTGGTTTGAATTCTTCATACAGTTACATTCCAATCACAGTTTAAGTACTGTAAATATGGGAATAGAGTATGGACTTTTGTGGACCCCAACAGCTAGGAAGGGAGAAGGACTCAGAGGTAGAGACAGAGAAAGAGCCATTGGAATGGTAGGCAGTAAACCAGGAGATGACTGTTTCATGGAGGCCAGTGGAGTAGAGGGTATGAAGGAGGAGAGAATGGTCCACAGTGTTGAAAGCAATGAGAGGTCCAGAAGGGTGAGCAATGGAGAGAATGCAAGGAGAAATGTCCCTTACATTTTTCAGTGAGAAGATTATTTATGACCTTGGAAAGGACAGTTTCAGTGGACTGCAGGGAAAGAAAGCAAGATTATAGCTCATCGAGGAGGGAGTGAGAGGAGAGAAAGCTGATGAGGCCATTGTATACAAACTGCTTGAGAAGCCTGGAGGCTGAATTAAGTTGGAGGAAGTCAGCATGAGAGCACGCTTTCCTTCAGTGGCGCTTTGTGGAAGATTGCGTGTATTTTGTAATAATTATATTGGTTTTGCTATTTTACCTGATTCACCGTAGATCTAGGAAACAACCAAACCACTAAAAATCTTCCATGATACAGTAACAAGCTAAAAAATAGCATAATAACATCATATTTATCTTTCAATGCAAATATTTATTAGTTCCTATTATAACAAAGTCTCTGAGAACCCATTGCCTGAAATATTTATATTTCTATATGTTTATACTTATACTAACAATATTTTTCACAACAAGTATGACAGCTGTGATTATGTGTAGTCTATTTATTCACACAGGTTATTGTGAACATGACCCCTGCCCCCAAAAATTCTGTCTTAAGTGCATGATCTATTTTCATACAGTCTCAATAATGGTTCATTAGCTGTATTCTGCTTATACTACTCATACAACCGTTGTAATACATTGAAGCAAAACATCACTTACATATAGTGATAATGCTTTTACCTATCCATAAAACCATACCTCTCTCCAAACAGTCCATACCTCTCTCCAAACAGTCCATACCTCTCTCCAAACAGTCCAGGTTAGCCCTTGGCTATGAGGACCGTGGCCTACTGGAGAGAGGTGCAGTTAGTGTCTTCAGGGCGTGGTCTGATAGAATTAGGGGAGTATGGCCTAACATGTAACAATTATCCAATCAGAAATACTTTATAACAAAATTACTAATATGGAGCCTGATTTGTCTTGGAACACAATGTGATCGCAACTTGTGTTTAAAAAAATTGGACATAACTTGCACGTACATCCACCTCTATAAAGTACAAGCGGATCTCAGGAAACATCTCCATTTGAGATGGGTATAAGTACACTCTGGCTATACTAAACTTTCCAGAGGGTACTCATTCCCATATAACAGACAGAACAGACTGCAGGATACGCATATGGATATGTGCAATATAAAGTTCCATCAGAACACATGGCAAAAAAATATTGATCACATGTTAATCATTAATAAAAATATATTTAACTTTTTTTTTTACATGAAATACTTAAATCAGGAAGTTCTTAATGTGTACTATACATAAAATAACTATTTATATTTTCTCTTGCTTACATACACATGTTCTGGCATGCATACGTGTAGTCATCACTATCAGTTGGTACTTACATCTGCCCTGTAGCTATATGCATCCGCCCCTTTCCTCCCCCGTTCCACCCTTTAAATCATAGGAAGGCAGAAGTGTAATTTGCATTTGGACATGACTTGCATGCAATTGCATTCACTTGCTTATAGTCAGTTTGTGAGCATGCGCAGACTAATTTCACGCAAGATATGGCACACAGCCAAGCTGATCCTAAAAGAGCTCAATAGGGTTGAGATCTGGCAATTGTGCCAGCCAGTCCATCAGAGACGGTACTCCGGCTCCCTGTTTCTTCACCAAATAGTTTTTGCATAACTTAGAAGTGTGCTGGGGATCATTGTCCTGCGGCATGCTAAAATTTGCACAAATGAAGGGCTGATTACAGGGGATGGCTTGATGTTATATAATAGAGTGTTAGCTTTTCTGGTGCATTATTCCTTGCACTCTGTGTAACTCTCTCACCTCTCATACCATTACATGTCCTCTGCATACTTTACAGCAGGCATCAAGCACTCCTCCTGCATCCTTTCATTTACTCTCTTTCTCACATATGTTCTCCTCTTTGATCCAAACATCTCAATCTTAAACTCATGTGTCCTCAATACTATGTTACAGTCATCCACTGCTTTCTTTTGCCCATTTTAAAAAAAAAATGTCCTATTTGGATTTTTCTTTGCATCTCTGCTGATAAAGCCAGCAGTCCGGAATCGTCTTTTTACTATTGCAGATGACACTGGTATTTGACATTTAATATTTAAGGAAGCTGTGAACTCAGGACCTGGAAGCCCTCTGTTTCTCAAACTGCAGACTATGATACTTATAACTTGTGCATTTGTGCATCTGGGCCTTCGCTTCTTTTTCTAACCTGGTTAGATCCAGTTTGTCCTTTTCTCTCAGGACAGTAGTGGATACTTTTGTATGAAATCTTCAGTTACTTGACAATCTGATGCATTGTTTTGTCCATTTTTGAACCAGAATTGAACTTTAGAAATGCCAGTGCAATAATGTAACTTGCAACCCAAAGTAAGACAATCTACTTGCCTTATTGTACAGAATAATGGTGTTCAGCTAATACAATGACAATGGTTTCCAATTATCATTTAAGCATAATTAATTAAGGCTGAGGTAAGAGTTTGTCATTAGGACACTGGAGTAATGGCTGTTGAACATGGGGCTTTGCAGTCCTGTGTGAATAATAAATTATAAATCAGTTATTTCAAGCAGTAATAGTAATTTGCAACATTAGAAATGTCATAACTTTATTATGAAATCAGTTTGATGGCACCTTGACCAAAAAATTAACATTTGTTCCAAAAGTGAAGACATTTCATAGTGATTTCATGTATCAATCTATCTATTTTCATAACACATCTATACTGTCTAATTTACATTGGGTTAATTTAATGATAAGAGTTATGTGAGCTATTTTGTAGAGTAGCAAAATTAAGGAAAGGAATATTCTGATTTCCATTAATGTTTCGCAATATGGATTAATGTTGCAAGTCAGGAAAATCTTAAACAATGCCTTCAGTCATTAAAGTCTCTAAAGAGTTTTTACTTGCATCACAATGCTTTCTATAGGTCCCATGCTGTGGCCTATTTGCATGTTGTATGGATGGAGGACCATTGCCATCAATTAGAATCTCACTCAGATTAGCCAAAGCATAGACGATGACTCAGTCTGGATCCCAGCCAGACTTTTTCACAAAGAACTGAAAACAATAAAGTATCATCCCTTCTGGTATGAAAACACAGTTCACATCTTTTGTTTCATCTGAGTCTTCTGAGGTTTCCTGTCTCACGTGTTGTAAAGTTCTGATATGTTACAAATTAGGATAACATCATTGCTTTTGTAAGGGCTAGCAGGGTAGAGGGGGGAATACCATTGAAATAATCTTAGTTGAGTTACAAAGATCAATACATATATGCTCAGGTACCTATATACAATAACGCAACAGCCAATGTTTTAACTTGATTCTTCTGACTAGAACTGCTTTAAGACTTTTTAGTGAGCATTAGTCCATCATTACAGCCGGCATACACTATTTACTTGTAGCATGCAGATATATTTATTCTCCATCCTCTTTGTTCTTTTTTGGGAATACATGGTGTAGGAAGCACTATGTAAAATGGACTTTATCTGACATATTTATTCATATTATGTCAAAAAAGTATCCATGGCTTAAGCATTGAACCCTAATTGTATTCAATGACCCTAGAATATCAAACATCACGACAAGTTAATCTGACAAATACACCTAGTGGTCACAGTAGAGATCAAGTTCTGCTTGTTTTCTGGGAATGAGTTTAACAAATAGAGTCCTGGGTAAATTAGCTGATATATTAGTATAAGCAGCCAGAGTTATGCCAAATTTTGCCCCACACGAACCAGACAGTGTGGTCTAATTAGTGCAAATGAATCATTATTATTAATCATTATTTAGATAACACCAACATATTAAACAATGCTGTACAATCAGATAATGTTTATTTATTGACTGTAGTCCCAGGGGAGCTTACAATCTAATTTCCCTACCACAGGCACACAAACTCACACACTATGAGATCATGGTTATCCACCTTTTCCAGCAATCTGGATCAATATTTGGTTGGTCTTGGTGTGATTTTGATTGGGATTGGCTGTCTATTTGGACTAAAATGCCTAAATAGCCCATCTGAATCTCGCCATACTAACACATCACAATATACTATATAGAGTTTCACCCCAGTAGCCGTTGTTTACTAGCCTATGAGTTGTCTGATTACATGCTAATGAACAGTTTATATATGTGAATTTGCATTGTAGATTTTTATTTTTAATCTGCATTAATTGTAGTTAAATTCAGTCTTATTCTTGGTCTTCCCTTTCTGCCTTTATTAAATTGAACTACCTCTTACAGGACAGAGCATGCCAAAAAATAATATCATTTTCCAGTTTGTGGCTGAGTGAGGTATTGATGCAGTCATACCACAACAACAGGTGGTGCTCGTCTTCTGAAGAAACACTAATGTTTTCTTTGGGGTTTTTTGCTGAGGCTAAATGAGTTGTGACATATGTGTGAAAACTGAGACGAGTGCTTTCAGAATAATTTAGTATGTGTGTTCTCACATGCTTATATAAGAAATTCAAGCAAGTACCTTATCCTATTAGATTTATCAATGATCAAATGTCAAGAAGATCAGGGAACAAGAAAAGTGTTCTATACTTTAAGCACCTAACAGATATTATATACACTTACACAGCATTAAAATAAAAAATGTTACTCAGAAGGTTTGGTTGCAAATAGAACTCTGTATTGTGGATTGTTGTCTTCACGCTTACACATACTTACCAACTTTCTGTTGGTGAAATCCGGGAGCCTGCAGAGGAGGTGGGCGTAACGGGGGGGCGGGGCTCCAAGTGGCGTCATTTTGGACCTGCCCCCATGACGTGATGACGCAAAATGCGTCATTTGACAGCGGGGGGCGGGGCCAAACCCCGCGATTCACCGGGAATCGCGGCATTTGGGACTTAATTCTGCCCACTTCACTAGGAAGTGGGCAGAATTATCCAGATGCGGGGGATTGCCACACTCGCCCGGGAGCCCGGGAGACTCTCGCAAAATGCGGGAGTCTCCCGGATATTTCGGGAGAGTTGGCAAGTCTGCGCTTACAGTTGCAGACAGCAAAGCGCAGATGGAATTCAGGTTGCAGGTCTTAAAGGGAATAAACCATGTATGTAACTGCATGTCTTTTACAAACACCCAGCTCCCCTCACCCCCATTCTCCATAGCAGATAGAAAAACCAAGGTTTCCCTTAATGTTTCTGCTAATTTTTGAAATGTGTGAGCAAAAATTTTTTTTGAGTGAATAAAGTTTTTGTAGTGATTGACATTGTGAAAAGTGGGGCTATAGGCTCACTTTATGTGGAATGTGAACTTGGAGATTTGTTTTAATGTTTTAAATATCCTTTTCAAAGGACATGGCACAGTATAATATACTGCCTCATACATAACAATGACCACATTAAAATGCACACCCAAATGTCCACTATTCTTCTATACAGCAAGTGACCAAAATTCTCCTACACACCAAAATGTCCAATATTCTCCTATATAGCAAGTGACCATAATTCTCCTACAGACTAAAATGTCCACTATTCTCCTATACAGCAAGTGACCACTATTCTCCTACACACCAAAATGTCCACTATTTTCCGACAGAGCAGATAGTCACTATTCTCCTTTACAGCAATGACCACTATTCTACTATACAGCAAGTGACCACTATTCTTTTCCCCTATACATCAAATGACCTCTATTCTCCTACACACCCAAATGACCATAATTCTCCTACACACCCAAATGTCCACTATTCTCCTATACAGTTAGTGACCACAATTCTCCAATACACCAAAATGTCCACTATTCTCTTACACAACAAGTGACCACTATTCTCCTACACAACAAGTGACCACTATTCTCCTACACAGCAAGTGACCACTATTCTCCTACACAGCAAGTGACCACTATTCTCCTACACAGCAAGTGACCACTATTCTCCTACACAGCAAGTGACCACTATTCTCCTACACAACCAAATGAGCATTATTCTTCTATAGAACAAATGACCATTAGATCACTTGGTTACCAGAAATATATACTACATTAGACATATTTTGTACAGAAATAACTATTACTAGTCATGTATTACAACAAAATATGTCTCAATGCATCCTACACATAGGACAGAAAAAAAACAATTGCAAACCACAAATTGCATAGAAATAACCCTGTTGCAAGCTATATATTGTAAATAAATATCCCTTTTCCTCCTATAACTTGCACAGACGTATGCGGCACAGCCTCCCCTCAATTGACTGCTATATACTACGCACACACCCTCTAATTGCCAGCAATATGTACAGATACTATCCATTGTAAGTCATATATTGCAGAAAGATACCCAGAACTGACAGCCACCTGTTACACACATACTGAACTGTAGGAACCTGTCACACAGAAAGGTGCTTTTTGCCAGGTATATGTTGCACAGAATAACCCTCCATCTGTCAGCCACCTGTTGCACAGTTACCCTCAATTACCCTAATCATTTGCACAGACACCCCCATCTCCCAACCACTAGTCACTTGATGCACAAATTACCAAACCATGGCTCAGAACTCACCAATTAAAGGTTTGTCTGATTCTTCCAGGACCTAGAAATCACTCTCTCAATGATCATAGTGTCAGTCAGGGCTATGAGTCTGCACTTTGTGATCCTGAGTGATCTCAGAAGTGATGTGGAGACTTTGGAAGTGATGCATGTCTCAGTGCTGTGAAAGTGGATGGTTGTCCCAAACCATCAAACATTCAAAAATGTAAAACATTCGGGGCATATTACCCATACCCTGACCTGCCCTCACATGTTCATACAATAAAGAAATGCATTTAGCTAATTTATAAAGATACATGTTAAAACCGCTAGATTGCCATGTCTTTTTGTACTTGTACAGACTGTCACTGGGATTAGAGAGTTGCTGCCAGAGAGGTAGATGAAGGACTGTAAAATATTGTACTTGATCTCTGAGCAATTGACTGATATTTTGCCTAAAGTATGTTGTTAAATTCATTTAAATGTGTGTTCCATAGTGTAACATTCCTTTTCTTCTGGTGTGCAGGGAGTACTAACTGATTAAAGTAAGATATGTGCTTCCTTCCTACTGGACCCCTGACAGCTCCCACACCTGCAGCCCACATAACAGAAACTCCCCATTACTGACTTTTAAAAACACTTTCTGTTCCCACTGTTCATTATACATTGCTCAAAGTCCACCAACAAGGACTTCATAATGTTTTGGTTCACAATGTACCTCTTCCGAGATAAAATATCACCTTGTGATGGTTGCCATTGTAAATAGTTCAGAACAGCCTGCTTCTTAGTTTCATGCAAAACACGATACTAATAAATCCATTCTTTTCTTATTTTGTTACATTTATGTTGTGTGCAGAATTTTGTGTAGGCAAATATTAAACATGCAGACTATTGATTTCCTGGAGACCAATGATTATAATGATGCATAGAATTTTATTTTTGCAATTATGTGACCATTTTTCTTTCCATCAATGTGTTGCTCTATGTCAACTCTTGGGGGCATATTCAATTACGATTCCGGTCCGCGGTAACGCGCATTACCGCAGAAAGTGCGCAGTATTGCCAGTAATACGATACCACAATAACGCGGATTTTCGGACGCAACCCTATGGGCTGCGAACGAAAATTCACGTTATTGCAGTACCGTGGATTCACTTCGCAGCCCGTTCCGGCGCGATCCAGCGGACCGAAATCGTAATTGAATATGCCCCTTGAAGTCAAAAAGTAGTGTGGACACGCCTCTGTGAGCCTTAATACTGGTCGATCACCCCTGCAGCTACATGGTAATTTTACAAACAGTTTTCCCTTAAATAGGGTAAATGTGCAATATACATGTGATTTCAGAGGGGTAGCGAGGGTCATATTGCCTGCAACAGCTTTTGCAACAAATGTAAAAGGTGACGTTGCTAATGTATTGTTTGCACACTGTGTACTATTTAGTGCATCAATGTTAAATACTACTTTCATTTTTTAAGCTGTATTAGAAAAAAATAGTGTTAGAATCTGATTCATTTCTATAGGTTATAGAACCTTTTGCCCTCAGCTACTATACACCATGTCCCCTATTACACTATCTATGCAAAGTACAGTTTTGCAGTGTAACAGACGTTGCCCAAGGGTCTATACATTTGCAGTAATTTCCTCATACCTACGTTTGTTTGACAATCATGATTAAGTTTAAGGTATGTAAGAACAATGATAGGGCGTTATCAGAATTAGTGGCTTATCACTGATTTGGACATGCTCATATTTTCATTAGGTAATGCACATTAAGTTTATGACTTGTATTTCGTATTACTCACCTTACACACCTGCTTAGTCATCTTATGTATTATATGCTAATGTCACTTGAGTTTTCTATTTGCAACACTGGTAATATTGACAGGATGATTAGCTGCCTGTCCTTTATTTAGGGCGTGCAGATTTATTCCTCTGTTTGAAAACATTCCTGTAAATAGGGAGCACTACTAGTCAGTGAGAAGAGATTAAAATATATGTTAAAAACACCTTGTTTTTTCATGTGTGTGAAGTCTTTATCAAAACACATTTCATAATATTAATCCTGGAACAGCATTTTCATATTTACATAAAATTACCTAAATCTAAACTCATTCCATACAAGGGATGTGTATTTAATCTTTGAGCTGCACTAAGGACCAAACTCGGTGGGCTCCCTAGGTGGCCCCCCACAACCCTGAGAAGGTGGCACCTTTGGTAGTGGCACCCCACCACCCAGCTTCTTAGCTTAGCAGGCGAAGGTGGTGGCAACATCTTCTCTCTCATCAGACTGTATTAATGACATTGAGAAGCAGGAGCCGGCAGTTTCACAGGTAAGAGACTCGTGGCTGCTTATCCACCAATGGCTGGAACTCCTCAAGAGGGACTCCGTGGGCATTAAAAGCACTGGATGAGTGACATTATGTCATATGTCACTCATTCAGTGTTTTAGGTGCCCAGTATCCCTTGGCGCCGTGAGTGATTACCTATGTTTGCCTAATGGTAGTGCCGATCCTGGGTGCACTCCAGTACTATGAAAGAAAATAAGGCAACATTAAGTAAAAAAATACGTAGTATCATATCCCCATGGACCATACCATTGTGCTGCATATATATCACAGAATATTTCATACTTTGGGAGTAACCAATTTTCCCATAACTGGATTTAATTTAATTCCACGCTTCATGAACATCTGAAGTTTATAGAAGTCTGTTCCAGAAAAATAACTTGCAGGAATTCTGTTCCTATTTCTTTCCTCTTATTTGCATCACTGATGACGGATAGTAAGTTTGATTTTATAATCACAGTAAAATGGGCAATGTTGCAAAAATGCAAGAACTGGAAGAAGTAGTAGATGAAGTTGTGGGACCTGCGTCATTAAGAAGAACAAAGCATAATAAAGGAGTGAATTTTCACCTTTTCAAAACCATGTTGAATTGGAGAGGGAGGTCAATTTAAAATGTGGTGGCAGATTTATAGCTGGGATCAGCGGCACACAGAGGATTGTCGGGGGGGGTTTCCCCCCGCCGACCCAGAAAAAAAAAGCCGAGAGAGAGCTGATGCTCCGTTTCGCCAGCGCTGTCCTATACAGCAGCCGCGGCGCTGTCTAGGAAGCGTCTGCGGCGGTGCTGTATACAATACAGCACTGCCTCGGAGGCTTCTTTGACAGCGCCGCGGCTGTTGTATAGGACAGTGGCCACTTAGTTAGCGCAGGGGGGGGGGTTTCTAGAGACTCAGAAACCCCCCTGCGTGCGCTACTGAGGATAGGACATGTCCTAGATCAGCTTTAAATTTCAGTGTAAAAATAAAGCTATCAAGTATTTTTGTGCTACATGACAAAGCAGCCAGTGTTTTCGTTACGTGCACAATAACAAATTAATTTGCATCCCTTGCATTGTAACTTGCTCCTTTGTTTTGCTTTGCTCTCCTTAATGACTCAGGACCGTGGTGTCTACTTGTTCCATAAAGAGTTGATCACTGTAGAAGTTTCTGAAAAACATGTTTCTTAATGGTGAGCTTACCCAACGATTAATATATGATCTGGATGCTGGTAATTTTGCCTCATAAAATCCATATGTGTTATGCAATTGATAAATAGATTTGTGTTTTTTAATATTTGCAAATTTACAGTTCACTCATGTAATTGTCGCTATCTACTGATTTTCCAGGACACCCCTTCCTCTCAGCTGTTGGGGGTCTGGAATTGTCCTATGCCACTTTGTCTGCATTCAGCAGGGTAATTGCTAATTGTACTTTATGGCTGTCATGTCTAGTGAAAGTCCTACTCGTACTGAACAGTTATGTGGTTGAACAGTCTTCACGTTTCTGTTATTCATTGACCTCTTTCCAATAACAAATGGTGAGCGATCTGTCCTTGCTGGGTAGGTGGGTGGGAGTGACATTGTACTGTCTGCTTTATTGAATGCAATATGCTTATTATAAAAGGACACTTGTCATGTCCAGTAGTAAAGTCAGTCATCTGTCTCACCTCCATAAAGGAGAAGCAAAACCAGTGATGGTGTAACATTAACATACAGTAATAAAAATACTTCCAGTATTTAACACTAAGGACTAGATTTACTAAGCTGCGGGTTTGAAAAAGTGGGGATGTTGCCTATAGCAACCAATCAGATTCTAGCTTTCATTTATTTAGTACATTCTACAAAATGACAGCTAGAATCTGATTGGTTGCTATAGGCAACATCCCCACTTTTTCAAAGCCGCAGCTTAGTAAATCTAGCCCTAAGCGTCTATTTCTAATTAATTAATTAATCGAGCCCAGGTTAATTAAATCAAATGGGAATTGGTCATGTTAACATGACAAGTATAACAGCAATAAACACAACGTGAAAGATTACAGCCTGGCAAATAGTATGTAGTTTGTTAATATTTAATGTAGGCAGGTGAACTGACATAACATGTTACTGTATTATTAATATATGGATTTAGTTACCTGCCATGCCCAAGCCTGAGCCCTGACTCAGGTGTCCTCTTGAAGGCTGAATTTTTACACACATCTTAAATTTGGATCTCACAGATTAATCTGAGATGACCAATAGCTTAAAATAAAAAGATTTTAAATTCATTGGGGCTGGAAACTACATCAGGGGAAGATGATTGAACCAGAATAAAATTAGCTCTCTATCAGTAAAATATAAGTAAAAATACACAGTGTAAACCTGACATGGTGCGTGGGACCTCTGGAGCCCGAACTGTAGTGTGAAAATCTCTTACTCCACAATTCTGTATAAAGTGCTAAATATCAGGCTATGGAGCGGAGGCTATCAGGGCCCCTGATCGGCTTGTTGTCTGTATTTTCAATATAGTTACTGAAATACACATATAAAGGACTTTCCACAAAATTCAGTTGCTGCATTCGCTGTACATTATCTGTTTTATTGTTACATTATTTTTTGGCATATACTAACAAATTTAGTCTTACCTCAATTCTCATTTAGATAATTTATTTCATTACTTCAAATCATGCTTAGGCAAACTGTGGCTCTCCATCTGCTTTGAAACCACATGTATCAGCGTACCCTGACAAATATATCTGGTTTGAGCTGCCTTTAACAAATACAACCATATTCAGCTTTATCAAACTTAATATTAAACAATAGGACGTTATGCACACCTACTCTTCGGTTTTGGAAAAAATCTCTTAGTGCCCCTAGGAGTGCAGAGAGGCAGATAAATCTGAAGAGCCACACTGTGTAAAATGTAAATATCACATCAAAAGTCCAACCTCCTAATACTTTTGAACAATCACTTTGATGGAATGAAACTTCAGTCTTTCTCCTAAAGCTCTGTATGTATGGATGTATGGCTTAAAATAATCATTGGGTCAAAAATTCACTTTTTCTCTGTAATCTAACTGTAAGCAGCAAAATGCGTGCGGTAAGTGTAGGGTGAGGCCTGGTTTATGCCATTTATGAAAAGATGTTAAAATCGGGACCTTTTGTGGGGAGAAAAAAATCTGTGTCCCCATCTATAAACTACATTGCTAAATGTGCCTAC